>NW_003456426.1:2261850-2265691 GCF_000151425.1 Trichophyton rubrum CBS 118892 | reverse complement strand
CCGGATAGATCAGCCGCCCTGAGCTCAGATGTCCTTGCTGCCGCACAAATGCTCTACCAGAATGGACATGATAACCTCTCTGCCCTCCATAACCAACTCTACGCTGAGCATGACCTGCTGAATCACAACAGTAATACCAACTATCATACCAACAGCAATATACACCTCCAGCAACAACAGCAGCAGCAGCAGCAACAGCAACAGCAACAGCCACTGCCACAGCAACAACAGCAGCATCATCACAGCCATCAGATGGATGCTAAGCGTGCGCAGCTGGGTCAGTATAACGACGGGTCTGTGCCGCAAAAGGAGTTCCTTGTCATTCCAAAGGGGATACATACCAGTACCATGATTTTCGACCCCGCTGCACACAGCTCACCGGCAAAAGACCACCAGCAACCAAGAATGCGAGCCAACGCCTCGAAGCTGGGCCCTAGTATGCTACAATGGGGATCAGACTCCGGATTTGCTCATCAAGGCTATCGTCTGCCTCCAGGTCAACCCACAGTCGAGGAAACGACAGAAAACCTCCTCCATAACCTAGAGTGTCTAGAAGCCCAGTCCAGCGCGGCCAACACTCGGCCCTCCAGTCCCGTTCGAAAACTTTGTGATAGAAAGGAGGCTGCATCGTCCCTGGCGGCATCACGGAATCCAGTTCCACCATCCTTCGAAGACAGACCAAAGAAGCGACGGAAGAGCAACAACAAGATAAAAGAAGAAGACTCAGAACTAGCCAGCGCCTTGTCAGCATCCAAGTCACCAACTACCACTACTCCTACATCATCCACAACAAACTACACTGTTTCGTCATCCACCACAACCACTTCGTTTGCTCGTCCATCATCTCGCAAGTCAAAAGGCTCCTCACCTGCCGGAAACGGCACCACCATCAAACCTGTACGAGAAAACCTGTCCGAAGAACAGAAACGTACAAACCACATCCTCTCCGAGCAGAAACGCCGAAACCTGATTAAACAAGGGTTTGACGACCTGTGCTCGCTGGTCCCCGAGCTAAGGGGGGGAGGGTACAGCAAAAGCACCATGCTGACGCAAGCAGGCGACTGGCTGGCCGACCTCCTGGCTGGCAACGAGCTTCTCAAGGCACAGTTGGCGGACCTAAAGGCGAGAGGAGGATAACAGATGGGTGCACATAAGCCATGCATATTGACTGACATACATATCATACCGCCTATATATCGTTTAATTTCCCTTATGTTCTCTGTTGGACGGACGGATCTTATTTGTTTAACATGGCCTTGTTGTTTGGCGCGTTTACTATATACCACCCCCATGTCTTGCTTCTGTCTGTATAACCTCGCTTTCTATCTACCTGATGATACTCATGTCTTCTCTTTTCTCTCTTTCTCTCGTTTTCCGCCTATATACTGCCATCTACGGAGTACTTACTCCCATGATGTAACGAGGCATTCATACGGCATCAGCACGGCATCCCGCACTCGCATAATTACATACAATCTACCTACATACCTACATACCTACATAAACAATACAGAACTCTTGTTCCATAGCCAGTTTCCTCCATAGTGTTCACGGTGACATTCTACTGTTCTATGATGGGCTACGGCCTCCCCGATAATCTCCAGCGCCATGCAAACGCCCATCTTGCATCCACCGTCCACCGTCCTCCACAGCCCACCTATAACACTTCCCATCCACATATAACAGAAGGCACACCAACCACAGCAAGCAGTTCACTTCTCAACTGAGCTGTTATAACTCCCCCATGCGGAGAGTGTTCGGGGAATTTGCCCAAATGCGACAAACCTCCCGACAGATCAGACCCAATTTTTTTGCTTCTTCCCACCAAATTTACTCCTGTGGATGTACCGCGGTTCGCTGAACAGTTTCTTACTGGCGCAGAAGCTGGAAGGTTGGCGGACGAAGGGAAGCCAAAGCAACAAGAGATTTTGAATGATGGTCTGTGAGCTCTCCGTTTCACCTTTTCGGCATCTCTAGCTGGCTTGTTTCATGGCTTTTTTTAAAAAGATGGTTTCCTAACTTCGGCCAGCTTGAGTTATACTTCCGCTCGAGTTCCGTCTGGCTTTGGCTCTGGTTCATGGCCCTCTTTTGGAGGAGTTCGTTTTCGGTTCGAGAATGGGTTCCTGGAGCTAACGCTGTTAGCTTTTTGCTCCTTTTTGCTCTGTTACTGGCTGGCGGGCTGGTGGCGGGCTGGTGGGCGATATCGGATCGCAGTTATATGCCTGTCCAGCTGGGCTCTCTGGTGGAACAATCGTCCCGGATGCATACGTATGTCCGTGGCCAAAACGAGCCTCGACACTTTGACGGTGTTTGGACTCCGTACCGGGCAGTTAGTTATGGAGATTATTGTTTGTCTCCTTGATCGACGGCCTCTCATCCTCTTTCTCGTTTCTGCCTCCGTCTGACTATGACGGCAGCCATCGCCACTGGATGTTTTGCAAAGGCACATTCCCACTCAGAGCAAACTTATTACTATACTTAGCTGAGTTAAGCCTCTCCGCGTTCATGAACAACCAAGCCGACTTCCAGGAAATATATGGGGAGGTGTCGTTTCCATCGGTTGAATCATACCCTCATTTGGCTTCCATCCCAATATCCTTTGATTGGTCCGTTCAAACTCGCCAACCTACAGATTAACCGCACATATAATTTAACCCCATATCCAAGATACAGCTACTCCGTAGGTAGCTGCGCTATCTACCCCCCAATTTCAAGGTCTCCACCTTAGGTCTCTGTCTGGCCAAATCATAGCTCAAGTTATATACCCGAGATACGGTTCCGTAGCTCCCACAAATGCCAAGTCTGGAGAAACAAAGGGTCCTTATGCTGGCTGTTGCTTGGGGGTGGCAAGTGAAACAAAACGGTGGGCCATGCAGCGGCCGTGGGGTTGATTGTACAATTTCCACGGTACAGAACGCATGGCTATAGATGTGAATTGCATGGCTCGGGACGATCTTCCCGATCACGCGAATGTTATCAAGCTGAGATTTTGAGCATTCTTTGGTAACCAGTTACGTCAGGTCAGGCGTCTGCACCATATATTGAAAGTATACCCCGCCTGACTTGGGTACCTTGGTTGGATGACTTCTTTAGAGCAAACCCCGTTATACAACGCTAGACAGAAAGCTGCTTGATCATCATCACTGGATCCTCTTAAAAATACTAACTCGTAATAGCAATGAATTCCTTGAAGTTCAGGAGAGGCTAGAAATTAAGAGTCAGTTATTCTGGACTCATGCCACGCATATCAGTACCCCGCCTTGAAGCAGGACCCTTGGGGGGGCGGCCATTGAAAATTGGGTGGTCTTCGAAAGGGATGCCGGGTTATCCAGCCGTGTTTCTAGAATCTAGACTGGTCGTACTGCTGGTACGAAAAAAACTCCCTGTCACCAGGGGTCAATTGAGATTGATACGATTGATAAGATTAGATTTAATCCCTCACTTTTAAGCCTCATTGTATTACATGAATTGTCCTTCAAAGTTGGACATGAAGAAAAACACCTGTTGTTTACTGCAGATTGAGTGAGTTACTACACTCAATGGATATACTTGATTCACATTGAGTGCGATCCCGATATTTGAGCTCTATTGGTAAGATGGTTATGTGAATCATGATCTATGTTGAAGCAAAAATAACAATTTGACAGTTTAACTAGCATCATAAGCGCATGCATATATCGTTATATTCATCCCAAATAACAGTCTAGACCTTGTTGAAGATAGCAGTGAACTTCTCCCCTCTGTCCAGATACCCGTCTACCATGGTTGGCCTATACCCTTTTATTGCCCACTCGGCAGCTCTCATCTGATACTGAAATGGGCTCAGCCCAAATAGAGCATA
>NW_003456426.1:2260734-2261749 GCF_000151425.1 Trichophyton rubrum CBS 118892 | reverse complement strand
AAAAGACGACGGCCTGGTGCATTGGGATCAAATGCAAGGATGCGTTTTGGCCCAGACTTGCTGGCCATTGCGGCATTGATCAAATTCCGAATCTTGTCCTTGAGGGCATTCATAATAGCGGGTGTGATCTCCAGTAAGTTAGTATTTCAAGTTAATTCCAATGAACCTGACCGGAAAAGTCTTACCTCTGTGATTTCGCAGAAATTCCAAGGGTAGCTCCGGTTTCTAGGATGGTAGTTTGTTTCAATCGAGCTTGAGATTTTTGGAGTTTGGATTTGTGTCTCGAAGCCCCATACTTATACGCAGACGTGTCACTAAAAATCATCTGGGGCCCATAGGATTCCATTTTGGCCCCCAATCTAGTACTTTCTTTCTAACCGCCCGGTAGTCATACTACAAAAATTGGTAAACATGACAACAGGGTACTCTGCATAGTATACTTTTGGTCCATTGGTTTCAGGGTGCTTTACCATTTAAAATAGGGCTAGTGGCACAACAATTCACCCCCATTGTAACCGTTCCTTTGCCTAAAAGTGAAACAATCGTTGTAAGCTATGCATGCCTTGACATGGATCACCGTGTACGCCTGGTCGATTAGTTGACCTTGTACCATCGCTTAATCATGGGGTCACCTGTATTGGGGGGGGTCTCAGTACCCTATAACGTATAATGATAAGCCAGACGAGTACATTCCTTGGATTTTGACTGTTCATATAATCATTTAGGTAAATATACTTGATAGCCACATGTAATTGAGGTACAATGTTGGAGTCCTCGCTCATTCATTGTTGAGGTCCTGGTCCTGGTGGGCGCTTAGCAAGCGCTTCACCAATAATGCCAAGACGCCAAGACGGGGCCGCCTCAACCAGTTATCCAGACGGCGTTAAGTGAAACAGTCGAGGCCTTGAGCATTTGATGTTTGATGGCTGCTAGGAAATAATTCTTACGCATTAGACCTGAATGTATAGGATAGGATAAATTATGAACCTTACATACAGACCCAGTTTGAATAATC
>NW_003456426.1:2258219-2260634 GCF_000151425.1 Trichophyton rubrum CBS 118892 | reverse complement strand
GTCCCGTTTTTCAAACACGCCAGCGGAACTGTTGTTTATCGTTGAACTCGTACCCACTAAGGTGTCGAAGTCGAAACCCCTTTTTCATCAATTCCTTGAACCAGATCGTGAAATCGTCCCCAGACATGTTTCTGCGCTCATCCCATTCGATGGCTTCTGTGTTGTTCTCCCATATACTGGCGTAGTGACGCTCACCGCCAAAGCTATACCCTTCCTCTAACACAGGCCGGAAGCCTTGAGTCTTCAGTTCTTCAAAGGTCCTGTTGAATTCATTGACGTTATAGCCGTAATTGGTGCGCCATGCAGGCGTATACTCAGGCTTCTCGAAGATGACGTTATATCTAGCTTCCCCGCCTGAGTTGGCATAAGCCGAGACATACGTCAGACGAAAGCCGGTGTCGGTCATTGTGCGCAGAGTGTTGGCATATTCCGTGGAACTAATGCTGCGGTAGAATTTCCACGGAGTGACTGCGCTGGCGACGGTGAAGAGGGACACTGCTGAAAGCAGAAGGGCAGTAAAGGAGATTTTCATTGTATTCTGGAGTGGTGCAATGATTTATATAAATCACCCTTGAGTGGTTGATATGTGATAGGAAGCGTACCATCCAGATCGAGGGGATTTACCTCGCCCTTAAATACCGCAATGGGCCCTGTGAGAGCAGCAGCAAGGAACTCATGACGTTCTCATTGAACTTCATTCCCCGCCTTCTTCCCAATCTCCGATGCATTTTGCTGACTATTACACTGGCAGTAGGCTGTTCCTACATTACATAGCAGCCAGAGGCTTAGCGTGGCTGTCCGCAGATTGGGGCTAGGCACCACAAGGATATAGTAATGCGACATGCAACATTTGTGATAAATATATACCCTGGTTATTTTTGCTGCCACGAGAATAGCAGAATATCCATGGCTTAGGCCAACAGGCGGTTCAGCATAGACCCCGCAGGTCTATATGAAGTACTGCCGCGGCCAAGTAAAAGTAGAAGACACATGGCTAACATAAAATGATCTCATAAGCGCTTTTACTCAACGTGGGTAACTAGATGGCCCGGCTACCCGCCCAAATAGGTAAAGGGACATTCTGCTATTGATCAGTAACAATTAGGATAAGGGGAAGGTTCTCAGCAAGGTGGTTGATAATCATAAATGAGCCATGTCCACCCCGGCAACTAGGGTATTCTTCAGGGATCCATGCAGGCTAGCAGATATTTCTGGATACCATCTCGTCTGGATGATGCATCAAATAACATGAACACACCCAACGTAAGTACTTCCGCATTTAATCCTCGTTAACCACCTAGTGTGCTCCCTTAGGAATACATAGCCGCTGTCGAACTGCAGGGGGCGGAATAATCATTAGTTATCTAAGCCTTCGCTTTATCTAGTTATAAGCTGCTTTCACACTTATGTGAGATAGGTGCATATTTTTGTTTCATCTCCAGTTAGGGGGCTAAAAAGGACCTGCGGCCTTTAATGTGTCGTTAATGGAACAAACACTATAATATCTATAAAGGGAAGACTACAATGCTCGAATAACGCAGTTACTAACATGTTACCTTTATATAAAAGGAATAATCTATTTATAAACTTTGTGTAATTAACTATGCAAAGTTAAGGTTGACTAGCCTAATTACCGAATTCATATATTTTAAAGTTTATTTCATTTACTTCTTCTGAGATTACTAATGCCAGACAAAATATAGAGATAGTATGTTATTGTAATATTACGTTTATCATTTTAGTAAGTTCTAGTCACTACTGAGCATTTGTAACATTTGCTCTGGGTTCTAGCTAATTATACCTTCTCTACGAGAACATAAAGCAAAAAAATACAGCCTTTGAATATTCAATACATACATATAGATAGTTATCCTTAAATACATAAATGTAGCTATGCAAAAATAATTATCCCTCCTAGGTTCAAAGCCAAAGTTGAAGACATTGCAAGGTGAAAAGAAAAATTTGCACTTCGGTTAAACTTCCAGATTTTCAATCAGGTCATCAATGAGTTTGTCGGCAGCTGCCTGAGTAGGTGGCTGTGTTACATCAACCCATGCTGTCGAGTACGTGTGGTGCGTTCCATTGGATTTTAACAGGTCTTTAAGTCCTTTAGTTTTGGCTTCTCGGTTGATTTGAAGGTGTATAGCCACTAAGTTGGGGTTATCCTTTCGGCGTTCTCCTGCGTCAAGCCGGATTTCCCAATGTCCGTTGTTCTTTGGCGTATCAGAGGGAAAAAGACGACGGCCTGGTGCATTGGGATCAAATGCAAGGATGCGTTTTGGCCCAGACTTGCTGGCCATTGCGGCATTGATCAAATTCCGAATCTTGTCCTTGAGGGCATTCATAATAGCGGGTGTGATCTCCAGTAAGTTAGTATTTCAAGTTAATTCCAATGAACCTGACCGGAAAAGTCTT
>NW_003456426.1:2222590-2256374 GCF_000151425.1 Trichophyton rubrum CBS 118892 | reverse complement strand
CCGCAGAACTGCGAAGCGCTGTTTCAGCTCATTCTCTTGCAAAATGAGCGAATCCAACTCCAACTTCCAAGGTACGACAAAACGAACAAGCATACTACTTGATTGGGATCTAAAAATTATTGTGCATATATTTTATAGACTCGCGTCTTAATATAGATGAACTACACCGATTTACCTCTGCGCGATGGCTCTGGGGTGAGCTCCAGCAGCTTGAAGCTCGGTATGTCAAATTCGACATGCGTGAGCTTCTAAATGTTGTTACTGCTGCACTGGGATCGGATTCATGCACTAAAATTCTCAAAATTTCCGAGGGACAGCACAATAAAGTGTTTCAATTGACAATGGATGATGGCCGTGAGGTTATTGCGAAGCTACCAAATCCCAACGCAGGGCGACAGCATTTTACCACTGCTAGCGAGGTTGCAACAATGGATTTTGTATATCTTCTTTCCTCCTTTCCCTTATCAGCTTACTATCATACTCTTAGACTGACTCTAGTAGCTGAGAAAAGTCCTCCATTTTCCAATTCCGAAAGTTTATGCCTGGAGCTCTAGCTCTGATAACTCCGTTGGAGCTGAATATATGATCATGGAGAAACAACCTGGTGTGATGCTTCGTGATGTATGGATCACCATGAAAGGAAAGCAGAAAGCTAGCATTTTGCAACAGGTGGTTGAATTTGAAAGGATCCTCGCGTCGACAAAGTTCACGAAAATAGGAGCCTTGTATTACAAGGAGGATCTTCCTACGCCAGAAAGAAACTCACCGCTCTATGTTGATGGGAGTGGCAATGATGTGTATAGCCCAGAATTTGAGATTGGACCTACCAATCACCGTTCTTTCTTTGATTTCGGCAAAGGAGGACTTGACATCGATCGTGGGCCATGTATGGGATATCTACTTGCTTAAATTATCGACTATTCAAACGCTAATTGGCTGGGAATAGGGTCTGATATTACCGCGTACTTGGAAGCCATTGCCAACAGAGAAATTGCATGTGTAAATGCCGGCTTAAAATACCCCCTCTTCCCAGAAGGCCTCTTCTACGGGCCTAGGCAGTATCATCCCACTGCAGCCAAAAAGTTATCAGCACTGAACAACTACCTGAAGGTCTTAAAATACGTTCTACCAGAAAATAAAGCCGTGCATGAATCGGTCTTGTGGCATGGGGACTTACACTCCCAAAATATCTTCGTTGATCCGGAAGATCCTAGTCGAATAATTGGTATAATCGACTGGCAATCAGTCAGTGCTTGTCCACTTTTCATGCAAGTCACCCGCCCGGCTTTCTTGGACTATAATGGTCCGACCCCCAAGGAACTCGGGAGGGTTAGTTTGCCTCCAAATTTTGACAGTATGTCTGCTGAAGAACAGGTTGAAGCGAAGGCGCTCTATCATTCACAAACACTACACAACCTATACCTAGCTTTAACACTGCGATCAAATCCAACGACTTTCCAGGCTCTTCAGGGACACAGTACGCCTCATCAACAAGTCAGCGTCCTACCAGGGTTGACGTTGACGGATTGCGAACCTTGCCTTAACAGTTTATTGAGGGAAATCAAGGACTCGTGGCCTACGATAGTTGGCGTGGCCGCCGATGGTAAACCTAGCATTCCCTGTCCTTTGGATTTCTCTGCTGCCGACGTGGAGCAGCAAGAGCGAGACGTGGAGCTCTGGGCCCAAGGTGTCGAGCTTATGAATGAGTTTATCAAAGACACTGGCGCATTTAAACATTGGGATGGTAGAGTTGAAATAGCGGACTATGACCTTTCAAAAAGGCAGCTGTTCGAAGGAATCAACAAATTTCTGGACCGTGAAGCCAAGAATGCAGAAGAGAGGGCAGCATGGCTGAGGGTGTTGCCATTTATCGATTCAGATTGAAGGCCATAGCGTTGGATAACTGTGGGTGAGATTTGCGAGAGGCCTTTCCCATCCACACAATTGGATAGAAGCACCAGCAGCCATTGTAATATAGATCGAAAGCAATAATTTTGAGCTTCCATGCCACTTATTCTTATTATTTGGGGGTATATCCAAATTCAAAGCAATGGCGGTATCAACGTTGCTTTTGCCTCTGCACTGAGTTGACTCGTATGCAGATCAGCCGAGATGCATACGGTGCCTGACATGAGTCCAAAGTTGCGGGCAGCTAAGAAAAAAGAAACAGCTACGGCCAGTGCCAATCGTGCTCACAGCTTGGTCTATTCTTCTAATGCCACGAAGGTCCAGACCCCCAATTTATGTATTTTTCACTGTTACTGAGGCGTATCTTTGGTCGGGTCTATCGGGGGGGCTACCGCGGTTTTCTTTACCGTGCTATCTAGCTTCAATGAAGGCGTGATCACGAATATATGCATGATGGTATCAGGCAGCATGACATGAACTTGACTTTTTGAGTGAACTAGTCTAACATGTAGGATTTGACGGCGATGATTTTTTTCGCTATGGGAAAAGGAGGCTTACTAAGGTAAATTTACGATATAGTAGGGTTGACTGATTTTGGGCTAGAAACGCATCACATGACTCAGATAATCTTATGATTAGTCACTGCTTACCTTATCGGGACATCGCGATAAGCACGAAACGACGAGCTTCAGCTTGAGCCAAACAGACGGACGGAGTGCAAGATAGTTGCAACTCGCTCGAGCAAGGGAGAGGATAGCCGGGATACCATACAGGACAGGCCCATATCAGGCGCAAAAATGCCGCCGAAGCGAAGACAGGCCGATTCCCACGAGCCTGCGTCCCCTCCAGCAAACACCAAACGCAGAAAGCCTAACAATGCTCCGTTTGCCCTGAAGCCTCGGATACGACACATCAACGAGGAGACTATAAAGTCGAAATGGACGACGCTACCGGATTCTACGCAGGAGAAAGTGAAACTGCTCTTTCAATCGGTCGAGCTGCCGGTCATCACCCGAAATCGAGACGAGAAGAAGCGCGTTGAGGCCCAGTCAGCACTCGCTACGGTGCGCAAGAACCTGGGCAAACGATTACCGAAGATGCCATTCCCAGCGGGTACAAGAGATGGTAGCTTTGATTACGAGGGTGCGCTGGGGGAGAGTGTATGTTATAATTGACGAGCGTTTGGGGTCATTGATGAGCACCTGATGAAAGCTGACTTGGCTGGGACGATGTAGAGAGCGCTAGAGAGCCAATTGGCGGCAGCTACGAGTTCTATTCGGCTGCTACAGGCTGAGATTAAGCGGGAAGAAGCCGAGTTGGCAAAGGATAAGCTGAAGCTGGAGGAGCTAGAACGCAATGCTAAAGCAGCAGAGGCTGAGAGGAAGAGGTTGAATAAGAATGTGCGTGCGCCTAAATGTTGCCTGCTGTCTACAAATGCGCTGGCTGATATATTGACCTTTTAGGTTCACCCCGTTCTAAAGCAACTTGACGAATCGAGCGTGGAGGGAGCAGTCAGCGCAGAGTTCAGGCTCGAGGTGAAGAATGAGGAGAGTCTCTTTAGTGAAGTATGTCCTGGAATGCCGGCTGCCCGTATGATGGTGACATTGCTAACATGTACGTTAATTAGATCGACACGGACCCAGCCCTGCTTCCCACGATCAAACAGCTTCGCAACCATCTTGAATCCATGCAGGGCAACGCAGCTCAGGTACGAGGGATCGGTCATGCAATCTCCCGGGCGAAGGCGGCACTTGACATGCTCCCACTCGGCTGAAGGAATTAAGTCAATGTGATGAAAGGGAGGAATCATGCGGAATCAGCAGGATCAATTTAAGATCGATGAACTTGGCAACGGGGGCAGACGGAAGAAGGTCTCGTCCCTGCACGAGCAAGGTACTCGGGGCGGATTAATTCTGAGCAAGGGTTGCGGTGTCAGCTTCGGTATACTTCCATATACATACACGGAGCACTGCGGAGGTTTATGCAGCGTCTCCGGATGGAGTCTGCGCCCCTCCAGGTCTGGAAGCTTCTCCTCTCTACGCAGTTCCAGGCCCTGAGTAGCACGGCGAGAGGGCCGTCTCCAGCACAACGTTGGCGGCTCGCCATCGAAACGGCCGCCAC
The DNA here is from genome assembly GCF_000151425.1 of Trichophyton rubrum CBS 118892. Taxonomy (NCBI): domain Eukaryota; kingdom Fungi; phylum Ascomycota; class Eurotiomycetes; order Onygenales; family Arthrodermataceae; genus Trichophyton; species Trichophyton rubrum. The sequence goes on along the minus strand of NW_003456426.1, from coordinate 2,252,345 downwards.
CAACCCCAGATAATATCAAAACCACCGAGAAAGTGGGAGTCAGAACGGAGACCGCCTACTCTCCTCCCCTCCTCCAGGCAAGCAATCATCTAGGATAATCCTAACAAGCCATCTATCTATACGCTGCCAAGTAGCTGCGGGACATCAACTATTGAATTGTATCATTGCTCGGCACTGCGCCAACTACTGCATGTGAAGGGATTTTCGACGCGCCAGGACGCCGTAAGAGATGAATCGTCAGCCTGCGCAGCATCGACGGCCTCTTTGCCCGTCGTCACGCCCGGTGTCCAGCATTATAATCATTGTTAGTTACTGCGCGACTGCTACGGAGTACTGCGCTCCATCATGGCCAGGCTCCTCTGGCACTGCTAACTTACTAAAGCTGGAGTGGCGTCCCCTTTTTTTCTTTTTCCTGACTTTCTTCGGCTTCTTCCTCTCCTTCACCTCTCAACTTACAACGCCTGCAAAAAGTCCCTTCGACACCGCGAGACTTCATGCGCCCAGAAGCTCCATCCATGTTTACCAATCTCGAGCGCGCGTCAGTTAAGGGATCTATTGGAGGAGGCCATCTGTTTGGTGCGATGGCCTTTTTGTTCGCCGACAAACCCAGAATTTGAAACTCGCAGACCGGACGGACAACGCAGCAAAAACCCAGCCATCCCAGACCCCTTCCCGCCAGCACACACATAATATACGTACAGCCCGAATCAGCACTGGACAGACACCTGCACGCTGCTCCATCGAGACTGTCTGTCCACTTCTGGGCGTTCCCGCTGTTCCGCCGTTCCGCCATCCCGCCCGTGCTTCGGGTCGTTGCTCGTTTCGCTGCTTTTTCTTTTGCTTTGCTTTGGCTCTCTGGCTTGCCCTGCCCTGCCCACACGAAGAAAAGAAACACCCCCGTCGAGCGCTGCTGCAGTGGTACCTGATGGGACAGGCCGTCGTTGCCCAGGCCCGTGTGGAACGTTGACAACCGTGAAGTGAAAAACCGACCCGACGACCGAAACCCTCTTTCTGGCTGCGTAGCCGTCTTACCCTTTCTTTCTGCCGGAGAACTGACCGAAAGCCCATCCCAGACGATTGGGCACTCGATGCAATGGGTGGTGAGGCTGCCGAGACCGCGACGGGTGCGCTGGAAGAAGGGAAGCGTAGCAATGGTGCCACAGAACCAACAGCGTCTGCTGCGCCTGCTGCTTCAGCTGAGAAGGACCAGGACACCGCGAAGTCGGCCAAGCCTACGATGGGCGTGATGAGCACTGGGGATGCTCAACCGGCTGCAGAAGCTGCAGATAGGGCGCCGCCTACGGGTTCCAGCCCCAAGAAGAGACGGAAGGTCAACCACGGTGAGTAACAGAAGTTCAGAAAGCCGCAAGACCTAGCAGGTTACATGCGAGAACCTGCATCTTCCCTCGTCACTGCTTCTCCCTCCCTCCCCGTCTGCAATTTTTCGACCAGCCGGTGATGGAATTTCTATACTTACATGCGGGTTCCACATTGCAAATCAGGCCTGCAGGGCTCAACCTTCTTCTCCTCTTCCCCCCTCTCCCTCTCTCCTTGAACGTTTTATATATTGAACATATAATCTCCTGCTGCCGCTGCCACTGCCCTTCCCTTTCTTTTCTTTTTCTTCATTTCTTGCTTCCTTTTTTTCTTTCCTTTCCTGCTTGCTTTTTTGCTCCATGGCGCGCATCGGAAGTAAAACCGCTGACCATTCATTCGCTCTCTAGCATGCGTCTACTGCCGTCGATCGGTGAGCTTCCAAGATCTCCTTTCATCATCGTATTTTCTTGACTTCTTTTTTTTTTTTTTTTTTTTTTTCTTATCGCTTCCCACACTCTATCCGACCTAGCATGTTGTCTCCCTTCCTTTCCCAAGGCTCTAGGGGCCCTCGCTATAGGCAATCTTTTTGCATGCTGGATTTGGCTGTACCGGATAAGAAGATTTGGCTAACCATAGATCACCCTCTTCTGTGATGACGTTGAACAGCATATGACTTGCGACTCGGTACGACCATCTCTACCTCCCTTATTTCAGAGACTTTTTGTCCAATCCCATGACTCGTTGAGCTTTCTGTGGCGAGCTGCCTTTGCTGACCGGGAGATCCGTCTCTCTGCTGCTTCTAGGGACGACCATGTAGCCGCTGTATAAAACGCAACATTGGTCATCTATGCCATGACAAACCTCGTGAACCTACCAAACGCGTGAAGAACGACACAGAAGGCACAGTTGCTGCCACCTCTGTAGCTGACGAGAGTACAACTGCCAACAATGATTTTGAGGGTAAAGGCATGTCGCAGACTATTGATGGGCGTGACACCCTAGACGATCCAATACTACCCGATACAGCTCTTTCTATGCAACCGCCTGCCTTGACTTCTTCCTCCCAGAGCGCTCGGCCGCAGGATATAGCCGCTTCCGGCCCAAATATTGACGTTGGCCAACAGGGTTGTAAGATAGATCGAGCGAACCATACATATGTTGTCACGTAGTATAAACTGACTTCTCGCATAGTAATGGGTTATAACAACGAATGGAGGCTTGGTGGGCAAAACAGCCAGTTTCAAGATATCCATTCCTTCCACCCATCTTACATGTTTAACGCCCCCGAATTCACCAACGAGTATAATCTGCTCAACGACTTTCTCAGCACCAGTCTCCTAGACGACGGATCGATGTACCCCAACGACGAGGTTCGGGGTCTCTACTCCGACATGTCTCTACTGAATTCTATGGCCACGAATCTTTCTCGGAATAATGAAGGATACCCACAACAACAGCAATCTTCCACAATATCACCGTCGCAGTTTATCAACCCGTCACAGGCGTCCCAAGGAGGCTCCATACAACGGCCCAACAGTACTGTTGGAAACGACAAGGCCAAGGAGACGTATTACATGACTGCCGCTGACCCTTCCGGCACTGACCCTCCAGAAGAACGTATGAACAAGCTCCTTAAGGCAAAATACGATGCCGGCCTGCTGAAGCCGTTTAACTATGTAAACGGTTATGCTCGGCTAAACAAGTACATGGAAGAGCATCTACAGCCTAGCTCCCGGCAAAAAATTCTTCGTCAGCTGGATAAATTCCGTCCTGCATTCAGAGAGCGTATGCATGCTCTTACCGATATCGAGCTAGTCCTAGTTGAGATGTGGTTCGAGCGGAGTTTGATGGAGTACGACCGTGTCTTTGCAAGTATGGCCATACCGGCTTGTCTATGGCGAAGAACAGGACAGATATTCAGAGGCAATCAGGAGATGGCCCAACTGATAGATGTACCAATGGACTCACTCAGAGACGTAAGTTTTGGCTAACCTGCTTTGGTCGGATGCAGCATATCTAACGACGAGCAGGGTAAACTTGCTATTCATGAAATAGTGGTTGAAGATCAACTCGTTAGCTACTGGGAAAAATTCGGCGCCATTGCGTTTGACAGTTCGCAAAAGGCGATGCTTACAAGCTGTACGCTTAAGAGCCCTGACCCGAACAGTCCAAAGAAGAACATTCCCTGCTGTTTTTCCTTTACCATCCGACGAGATAACCATAACATGTAAGGACTGTTTTCTCTAGCCTCAAGTTGATCGACCTTAGTTAACCAGTTCTTCCGCAGCCCTTCCTTGATAGTAGGGAACTTCCTCCCTACCAAACGCATAGATGTCCATCGATAGTACGGACTTGTCCACGTTACAATTACTTACGTTAGCCCACATTCTATTTTGTGTAAATATTATTCAATACCCTTTGCTGTTCGTGTTCCGCGAATGGATTACTTTTCCCTCCTGTTTTAAGTCACATGGAGTTCGTGTACGCATATACCTGTATGCTGAGAGATCGCGGCCAAGGGCTTTTGATTTTGATTTGTTTCTTACCATTTACCCGTTGACAGCGCAACTGTCAGCGCTCTATTTCGAAGCATCAAAGACGATATGATGGCAACATTTCCCCCTTCCGCCTCCTCCCCTTAAATTATTGCTTCTGTTCGTCGCTGACATGAAAGGTGGTTCTCAGTACTAGAGTGTAGATAAGCCCATCAATCTGACACAGCTCACACCACATGTCCGCTGCTGCGTTTTGTTGTTTTATATGATACCGTGTTTATATTTCCCAATTAGGAAGTGTGCACGGACGACTACCTTATCTGGACGTTAAAATCAACGTCAACTTTTGGCTTGAATGCGACGTCAAACAACATCACCGCTCATGGACTAACAACCTAAACTACCTAGCTCTTCATCCGAAAGGTAGATTTCAAAATAACCAGGATGGTTTTCGTTATAGACGAGTGGCTTCAGCGTGAGTAATTTCTCAGGCTACAGATATTTACGTACCATATCTAACAACCAGACAGCGCTGGCGTCCCGCATGTTTTCCCATCTTCATAAAGTACTGAACAAAACCGGAGAGTCCACCACGTTAACATCCGAAAACGATTTGGATGAATACCTGTCCCAGTCGTTCTCATTCGATTCTACACTGCTCGCCCCCCCAAAACGGAGAACGCTTGATGACCTCGGTACGGAAACGTGGAACAGGTGCAGCAAAGAGTTATCCAATCCGCCGAACACCTATCGGATGGGGACCATGAAAATTCTGTGCAAATGTTAGTTTATGTCGTTACCGCTTTCCCCCTGTCGTATTGTAGTTAACATGGCTCATTTAGTGATGGTTCTTGCATTTTTACTCATCGAATGGGGTATGGACAGCGAAAGTGATGGTGGTGGTGAGTGGTATACAGTGGATACTGCAAGGTATTGCCTTCGTTGACTTAGGTGGCCAGAGTACAACCGTCTGTTTAAGGCAGGGCTGCATACCACAGACAAGATGATTGGTTAGTATTGACCACATGAGGAAGCTGAACAATACTGACATTAGAGGAATAGGTATGGGCCATTCAGATCTTGCCAAGATGGTTTTAGAAAAGGTGGATCGGCATAATTCTGGGATTTCCAAAGAGGAATCCTCAGAAGCTCGTGAACTAGCTGCGGAATGCTCGTTCCAACTGTCTATACTTGTAAGTTTCGTGAGAGAAATGGAATCAAATCTACCAAATCTAACCTTGATTCCACGCAGACATGGAAAGATAGATTAAAGGGGCTTGGAATAGCCCAGCAATCTATTCCGTTCGCTATCCAGAGTCTTGAGTGGAAAACAAAGGCTGCTGACATACTCTTCCGTATCGGAATAGCGAAGAAAAGGGAAGGTGATCCAGCAGCTATCGAATGGTTACAATGCTGTCAGGGCGTTGTCTCCGCACAGAGTGAGGAGCAAGAAGAAGATGAACAGTTAAAGTCTATTCGACAAGCTCTCCTACATGAACTTAGTACGTGATTAATTATTCTGTATCCATTCGCTCTCCAATCTTACGTGCTGCTTCTAGTCATAGCGTACCTAGAACTACAGAAAAATTCAACTCTATTCATAGAACCTATCCAGAAATTGTATAGTAAGCTAGAAGAGGTATGTGTCAGGCCCCTATTGATTGACACCTTACTAATCCTCAACATAGAATTATGGCTCCGAACCTAGTACTATGTTTGTGGGATTCGAGGTTTCCATCGCTCTAATTCCATATGTAGAGAATGGGGACGCACGTTGTAGCCAGCGTATGCTCTAGGGAAACCTATTACAGTACTATAATACCCAGTACTAACGTGAGAGATAGATCTTCAGTTACTGATCGAATCAGGACTTGCCGAATCCCACCTGAGCAGGTAATCACCTAGCATCTAATTATTCGAGGTCTTTGACTAAAAATATGCCTAACCTTATGCAGCGTGCTTTGTTGCATTCACCAATTCTGGCTCCAGCGGTATATGAACCTCATTTAACTCTAAAAACTGGCAACAAGACTGACAATGTCCAGTCCAGGTTTAGCATATCCTATCTTCCAACAGCTGATATCGGGCAAGCTCCAACAGCTTGAAAGTGAAGTTGCACTCATAGAAACATTGGTGCTAGTCTTCCTACGGCTATGTACGGCTGATAGAGATATGTCTGAAGGCTTAAAGCAGTCCTCATCGCTATTAGTGTCACTTTGCGGTGCAAAACAGAAAATAGTTGGACTTGGATTTGAAGCTTCTCAGGCTGCACGAGTGGTAAAGGCTATGTGGTGTGATCTGAATGTTGATATTCTTCAGGCTGACTTAATTTAGATGTTCCTTTCCAAAGCAGATATCTGTTCCAACGCAGGGAACGTCAACTTGGCATATGATTGGTGTGAACTTGCCCAGCACCAGGTTCTAGAAGAAGGCGACAAAGATATAATCCGAAGGTAGAGTACTATCCCCATATCAGAAGAAGTGAATGTCAAAACCAAAGATTGATATGCTCGTGATCTGGATACCAATGCCACCAATCTCCTGGAACTCGTCTGACCTTTCCAATACAGGAAGATGCTTTTTTACGCATCTTGCTTAGAAAATATTACCCCTTCTCGTTTTAATAAGCTCTCAAACTTCAAGGAATTATCCGTTACTTCCCAGTTTCTGTTATACCAGTTGGCATTAAAGCATGGAAAGCTAGATACCGGTATGTAATTGTCTCTCGGATAGATGTGATATCTCCTAACCTTTAAGTATATAATAGTAAGGAAGAGTGTATTAGATATGCTCTACAGGAGCGCAGACTTTAGTTCCATGTGTGCTTGCATTGCCTATGCCGAATCTTGCAACAAGATTTCTATTCTTGGCCCCATTTTCAGGGAGCTACTCATCAACAATCGGGCAGGAAATCACACTATTCCTCTTCTCAAGTAAGTTTTATACTGTTTTACCCAGCCTTGATTTTTTTCACCTCAATTTTTGACTCTTAAAAGGGGCTGCATCCGTATTATGGCCAAAGAATTCTCAGCAAGCCAACAGCTGACACCGGGGGGTGTTGAAGGGATTTGCGAGCTCTTTGAGAAATGTAAGATGTTTTATATATAACTACCTAGCTCCATGGAAATGGAGAGATATATGATTCTAACTTTAGGCAACCTATTAGTTTCTACCAGTATTTGCCTAGACACAAGACCACAACAAGAAAAAGTTCAATACCTGGAGTGGTTTTCTTCAAATGGTTATAATTTGGTAATTAAGAATTATGCACTGTGGGACGTGAAGTCTTCGATTAGACTTATAGACTGTTGCATAAAGGTTTGAGTCGCATAAAATCCCTATATTTGCCTTGACTATTTTTGTACTGACACTGCATTTAGATCCTCAGCCTGCTTCCCAGAGGGTTAAACGTTGATACTTTATCCAACATCAATCAGCGTAATTTTTGGTGTCACAGCATGGCAACCTTAGCACACTTAGATATAGCGTATCTTGCCGAGAATCACATTTCAAGGGTGAGCCAATTCACTTTAATCATTCATTATGACATATAATCATAGGGCTGAAACGAGATTTTAGGACATGTACTTTACCAGTGCAAGAATGCATCTGCAACAGTGCCAAGATTATCTCACAATTCATCGTCAAGGCATTGCTCCAGAAATATGGGTGAAGTTTTCAGATGTTGTTCGTTCTATGGTGGCACTTTATTTCCAACGTGCAATTAATTTGAATGCAGAGAACGAAGAAGGCATTTGCACAATCCTGGGTAATTGCAATACAAGCTCAGATCCACAATTGCTTTGCATCCTCGCAGACCAGATTATGTCTTCGGGATTAACTACCCCAGCTGTCTATAAAGCTTTCCAGGCAAGTCTAAAGATTCTAACTGTTGAAGCAATACTAACGACATACGTAGCGAGCTACCGCATTGAAGCTGACATCTGGAACTCTATGTGACGTGTTGAAACATTTTCGTTGGCTTCGCTGTCTCTATCGATTTGGACTTAAATGTGACGAGAAATGTACCAAATTTATCGTCGGTGAAGCACAAAAGCTAGGAAACATAGCAACAAACCTAAGGCCTCAACTATCACCGGAGATGGTGAAGGAGCTTTGTTGGGAAATGCAATGGTTACCCGTTGCGGTGTATAATCAGTCGTTAATACTCTACAGGGACATGAAGAACAGCTTGAGCCGCGAATGGTTCAATGAGGCAGTTAATTTAGTTCAGAACATCGAGCTCAATGGATGGGATACAGACGGCCTCTCCTCAAGAATGTGTGCTGCATATGGGGCATTATTGGGAGAGCAAGCGGTTGATAATTTATGACTTACAGCCACTAGTATTTCTAGATTAACTCGAGTCTACTAGTCATTATTATAAACAGTCATTTCTGAGGTATAAAGCAAAAGAAAACATGCGGATGGGCCTTATGTGTACTCAAGAGTGTTGATTTGTAAAAGACAGAATAGAAAATCCCTAGACAAATGAAAGCAGACGGTGTATAATGCGCTTACCCGGGTTCTCAATAAAACAAGAAATGAAAACAAATATCATGTAATAATGCGGGCCAAGAAATAGAATAGAATAGAATGTCAATTAAATGACTTTGGTATCATAGAAGAGAGAAGGGGAGGAAACAAGTTTGCAGACAGTAAATGAACTTGCTTGATCAAAAGTGGAGGACCCCGTCCAGACCGTATTATGCAGACCAACAACCCGCGCAGATATTGACGCAAGGAGGAATAACTGGCTATGCCAAACATAATAAATAGAAGAAAGAACATATAAGAAAGGGTTGAACGGAAGGATATGAGATAGGTAGGTGTGTAGAAGTGAGGTAGCCAGAGCATTGTAACAATGGAAAGAAGTAGGCAACCTAATTAGCCTATAAAGCATGAGATGCTGTCATATAGACTATCCTTCTCCATCTGCGTCTAGTGAGTTCGTTCGATGTCCTTTGCACTTCCGCGCTTGACTTAGATTAGGCGTTGAGGGTATCCGACGGGCTGTTCGGCCTTGCTTTGAAGCTAGTGGCGAAAGATCTTTGTTTCTGCAGGCAGTTGGCGTGTTTCCATTGGAGTGGGAGTCACTTTTCGTCCCGTTTAGTTGGGTCTTCTTCATTTTGTCACCCAACGAACGGACGGTCAGATCGAGTTCTCGCTCGAGTTCACTGGCTCCTTGGAGGTTAAATTTATCAGATGAGACGTTAAGCTTTTTGCGATACGCACGGAGCGTACGGCAGACTTGCTCGGTGGACATGTTAAGGCTTCCGAATTCACTAGGCGAGTTGCTGTTAGGAGATGAATTCCAGTTCGGTTTACTAGACGTGCGAGTGCGAACTTCGAGCATCGATGGCCGGCGTACGCTGCCATTGGCCCGCAGACTGCCACTGCTTGTTTTGTTGGCTACTGTTTTGGACATGTGCCGGGGGCTTGGTGGTGATGGAGACCGGTTGGCCTGGTTTCTGCTATCGGAATATGGGGCAGTGGGAGATCGGCGAGGAGGAAGAGGCGGTGTAGATACTGTTGATACACCATTGACGCCGTTTTTTAAACCACCTCCTAGCGTATATCTAGAGGTCTTCTTGCGGATACGTGGAGGAGAGTCACGCACCGGGGTTGGTGTTGTCATAACATTATCAGACTTTTGGAAACCAGCCAATTCGGTCTTAGAAAGGATACGGCGGAGCGGAGGTTTAGCTGCGGTAAGTTCCTTTGTTGGAGTCTCCTCTTCAGGGTGGACAAGAAGATGCGGACTTTCTTGCAAATATTGCTGTTGGGTAGAGAGATTCCAAACCATGATTACCCCATCCAAGCCGGTGCTAATGAGTGTCCTTTTAATCGCGCCTGTAGAATTTGGCTCATTGCTTTCAAGAAGGACAACGTCACTGACTCCTTCAGTATGGCCAAACTCTCGGGTGAGGAGGGTATCCTTCTCCGAGTCATATACCCTGATGGATTTATCGGTTGTGGATACGCCAATAAGAAGTCTTGGGCCATATTCGGGGTAGTCCTTTTCAAGAATGAGAGAGCTCATCACAGCAGTATCACCGCTTTCCGGGTCAAGAACACGAAAAGAGTGTACCTGACGGCTAGATGGTATATGGTATCTCTGTATAAGCCGATCTATCGTGGATAAGATAAGCGTGTCTGGATCACCAGGGGGAGTTACTATCGAAACTGGCGACGCCTTCAGTGTTATGACTTTTGAGAGGAGGAACGCAACCGTAGAGCCATTGTCATCCTCTCGGGTCATTCGTTCGCGAATAATAACTGTCCTGTCTGCCGAAGAAGATAGTAGCCTCTTCCCATCTTTGGTGAATAGTAGCTGCCCAACTGCACCAACATGTTCATCCATGGTTTGTATTACCTCAATTGAATAGTCTTTACTTTTGAATAATTGGACCATTCTATCGCGGCCACAGCTCGCAATTAAAGTAGTGTCAGGGTCTGAGTAGATCGCAATATCTGTTACTTCAGCTCCATGAGCTCTAACTTCGTTCTGACACTTCCATGTTTCCCCATTAATCGTCCTATTATTTTTAATTAGCCGATGAGTGGAAGTTAATAGCTCGATAGCTAACTGGACTTACCTTACTACGCCATATCTATCTCCGGATACAAACATTTTTATACCACCTGTGGCACGTAAAACCTTCAGTTCATTGGCGTCCTCATCCTCATCCGAAATCTGCTCCAAGTCCACTTTATATGTGTCGCAGCAAGTTCCATTAACATTCCAAAATCTGACTGTCCCTCCACAGGACCAGGTAAAAAAGTCCGACGATTTGCTATTAGGGGTCTCAACCGTGCTAATACCCAATACTGAATCTCGGTGTGCAGATACGGAGACATCTGCCACACTCTCAATGTTGTCCTTGCTCAATGGATCTAGAGGGCATATGCGAAGGGTCCGGGATGAGTCAACTGTAATCATATGTGTATCAATTATACCCATGGAAACAATGGAAGCCTTTTTTGGTGTCGGGCACGGTTGGGTATCAATGTTTGCCGAAGTTGGCGAAATCATTGGAGAGGATCTCATCTCGTCAATCGAACACTTCTCCAACTGCCTGCTACGACCACCGAACCAAATGAAGCCAGAGTTGCTATCAACGACAACGGATGAAACACCGATATCAAATCTTTTAACGTATTGAAGCTTTTGCTGATTATTAGAATCATCCAGGAAGCAAACAACCCCTGAATCAGAGCAAATAACTGCTTCGGTGTCGGAAATGCTAGAGACACACGTGAATGTACTTTGATGCAAATTTCCCAAGAGGCAGTTTCTTCCCGACAATGCCACTGGTAGTGGGCTGCTGGATATAGCGGGAGAATCGGCATTAGGTCGCTGTTTTGACGGGGAACACGGTCTAACGGCATCTCCGAGCCTCCAAACCTTTACGTGCCGTATGCCAACGCTGTATCATTAGCTTTACGTCTGGATTTGCCAGTGTGAATTTGGGACATACGTGATCAGATTATTCCCCATCCAACACATATCTCGAACAAACGATGTGCATTTATTCGTCGAGTGAAGTTTCGCAGAGCCATTTCGAAGGTTAATCTGCCATATATAAAGAAATCCATCGTTAATATCACCTAAACTTGCTAAGAATTGTGAGTTAGGGCTGAAGGCAAGACTTCGAACACCGAAGGTATGTTCCGTGATTATTGAGAGGGGGACGTCTGCAGAAGAATCCTTGGCTGTTGAGAACAAGAGGATACGAGGATTATATCCCGTCTACGTGAGCAGCCGATGTTAGCATTTTGTACCCACAAGTAATATAGAATGGCTTAATCGTACCTCCCCAGCAGCTAGGAACCTGCCGTTGGGACTGAGGGAAACACTGGTAACAGCCTTTATCCTCTCCCGCGATGTCCATGATTTCGACGCAATGCTCTCCGCCCACTCTGCTGCATTTGGTGAATTGGAGAATATAGGCGAGTTAGCCGATGTGGACAACCGTAGCGAGGCCTGCGGTGGTCTAAGTCGTGACTCTGGAGTGGTTGGCGGACCCGGAGGATTATAGAAGGAAAGGACAGGATTGACACTGGTGGCTGTCGGTCGTGCTCGAAAGAAACGCTGAGAGACGGACAGGTCTTCATCTAGCTCAGCGAGAACGGCAGCAGAGCCAGCGCAGAGGGCAAAAGAACGAGAGGGTTCGTGGTATGAGAAGCCATTTGAGCTTGATGTGGTTGTGCCGATAACGGTTTGGAGGGAAAGTGTGGTGAGATAACTTGCTGATTTGTACTGGTTTCTTGAGTTCGAAGCCGGTTTGAGGACAGGGGAATTTGCGGGCGTTATCTTCAAGGAGGCTTGGGTTGTTGACGATAGTTTGCTCTTGAGGCCGAGAGAAGTGCTGGTGTCGCTACTGGTGCTGGTGCTGGAACCGGTGCTGCTGTAATTTGCCATCTCCCCCTGCTCCAGACGCAAAGCTCTCTCTGTGATCTAGGCTCGCTATCATTTCAGCTCGGGGCTGCATTGGGGCTCATCCAGCGAGCGAGGTGGCTGTTTTCTGCAGAAGAGCGCGACTCTCTGCAAAGAGTTATATGTGGGGAGGTTGGTTTGTAGGTCAATGCCTTCAACGGGCAAAAGGTGTCGAGGAAGATGTGCACCTGGACCTAAAATTTAAGCGGTGGCAGGGTTGTTCTCTGTGATGGGAGGCTGTGGTTAGAGGGCCGAATCGAGATGTCGGCGGCTTGCCGTGCATAAAGCGTAAACAAAGGCATTCACTGGACACGGCTTCTCCCTGCAAAAACGCACATTAGCACTGGATCATTGCACTGGCTCTTTGGCACGCTTTCTTCCCTACTTCTTCAGAGCTCGAAAACCAGCATGCAATAATAGCCACTTTTGTTGTTATTCGTGGATATATTCAGGAGTAACCCAGCTTGGTTGTAGCTTGACTTGGCCTGCGGGGGGCATCACAACATATAGTTACCTACGGGCGGCAAAGGAGTCCAATTGACGAAGATCCATTACAACTTCCACCGATGAGCCATAGTTATTATTGATATTAAATATAGCGCCGTATATAGAGAGTTCTGCTGATTTTATATTCAAAAGTTGCTTGTTTTTGTCCAGCTTTTTTATTTCGAGGTTGTTTATAGACTTCCGGATACGGTTTAGATTTATTACGTAATATTTATTATATAAGCGAATGGTTTGTTGTTGGTTTTGGGTTGTGCCAAGCCGGGAACTTAGTTTATCCGAGTGGAGCAGCCCAGACCGGGCAGGAAGTTCTAATTTGAAGTTTAATCTTATTTGCCAAAGGGGAACGAACGAACAACAAGACAGGCACATATAACGTGCAGGGGGAGGTGTCGATGTAACGATATTTTTTTTTTTTTTTCTTTCTTTTTTTTTTTTTTTCAAACAAAGCCAGAATGTCATCGTTTATGGATGATTCGATGATAGGTCGCTGGCTTTCTGACCTCCCCATGGATGATCCGACTCGGAAATCGACATCCCATCCCCAGCTGCGTCGTTTTGTCCACCATGAAAAGCCAATCCGCTATATACAATTTCTAGGAGGAGGTACGGAAGGTGACGTCTATTTGGTCAAGATCGAAGGCCGTGATTATGCTCTTAAGGTGGTAAGTATTATATGCCCCTCCTTCCTGGATTTTTGAACTGGTTTGATTCTTACTCGTAGCCCTTGAAGTTCAAACAATGGAGATTCGATGCTCCCCTGTCAATTAAGCGTCGTCTCAAGGAACGAGAAACACACTATGTTAGCCCTATAGCGAATGAAGCTAGAGCATTTGCTAGGCTGGATAGCCTGGGTAAAAACGGTACCTGGGCTGTTAAGTGCCATGGCTGGATGAAACTATCTGGCAAACAGCGGCTCAAGTATCTCAGTCATCATACCCCATGGGCGATCGTCAAAGACTATAGACCAAATCCAATGACACTCGATGATGTCCCAGAGATCCGGCGAAAAATGAAGATTGCCCGTAAGGCACTTCTATTCCCTGACGACACCCAGCCTAGAAACTATCGTGGCTCGTTTCTTGTTGATCTTGGACGTGTCACAACATATCCGTACCCGCGGGCTCTATGGTCAAATGAAAAGCGTCGGCAATACTTCAAGTCGTTTGATAAGGAAGCTAGTGAATGGGTGGAATGTGTAAGGGATGGTGAAGTGATTAGTGGCTCGATAAATGAAATTCTTAAAGAGAACATTATAAGGGGCATAGCCATAGCGGAAGGGTATGAAGATGAGATACGAGCTGCCGATTTACGAAAAATGCTTAAAGAAGTAAGTTTTATCAAAATTTTGTTCAGAGAATTACCATTATTACATTTTCTGCTAAGACACACTGGCTAATCGAATTTTCTCTCCTTTTTCTTAAAAACGAAAACAGTCAGAAGAACGCCTTGAAAGGAGGCGGAAAGCTAAAGAGAACCAAGAAATGGAATCAAAAAAGAGACACAAATAAGTGGAACACCAGGCTCGTGATAGTCTTAATACCTCCGATACTTACTAGATGCCGGAGGAAGATACCTGCTAGACTCATTTTCATCACTGTCGTCGTCTTCCTCTTCCTCTTCATCTTCCTCTTCTTCGGATTCGGCTCGTACCCATTGAGAACCTCCTTCGCATGTCCGTCGTATGTAATAATAACCTCCATCACTACTCCGGATCGGAACTCCGTGGCGTATGAGACCCACAGAGCCACGTCTTGTTCGGTACTGCCACCTAGACCGCTCTGGTATCCAGCACATCCCAGTAATTTCTTCTTTAGTAGGATATTGAGGAGATGGTTGATTAGGAGAGGGTAGATGCTCTGCAGGTTGCGAGCCTGAAGGCTGTTGTCAACTACCGGGTTAGGCTGGGTAAGGTACTCAAGAAGCGAGGTGGCCATTTTTGTGGAAGAAATCAACTAAAGAAAGGCAGGGGTAGCAAAGAAAACGGCGTTGGGATTGAACGTTGATAATAGGGTGATTGATAGTGAAGCAGTTGGTGGTAGGGTGAATCTCAGATTCTTGTGTGTTTTGTAGAATGATGGTTCTCCCAGAGGGGGGTTTGGTGAAGTATTTTTAGCCGGTCGCTCGTCGCCTAACGGTATAGAGATTGAATATCGAGTGTACCTTGGCGAATCAACTTGGGCATGAGGGAGCGAAAAGTGCTCCATCTTAGGGACAGGGGTCAAAGTTCGGTGAGTGTGTTGTCCACAAGGCAGCAGTCACCCCTGGTGAGAGGAAGAGGGGTGAACCACCAATCAATTCCTTAAGCGCCCACCCATATAAAACTGCATCTAAGCCTCATCTGCCGGGCACATGAGGCTCGAATGAGCCTGTTATTGAATTTATTGGGCGGGAGCTTCCAGCAAGCTGGCGCTAAGACAACATGAGGGATATCAAAGGCCAAGTGCCCCGGTTCATCATGTTGGTTAAGCCCCGTAATGTCGGCGGTTAGGCAGAAATTTATGCATTAAACAGCCTCGGGCAGGGAAATAACAGGCCTATGTGCATGGTACCCTCCTCTAAGGAGTAATGCCATAGCGTCTTCCAGGCTGTTGCTGTGCCTCCTCAGCCGAGTTGCATCCCAGCCTGAACTCTGGCTTGTCGCCGTGGGTATCTTTCACTCTATATCCACCGCCCCAAACAGGAAAACGGTCTGTGGATACCATAGTTGTCATATCTAGTAGAGAATATGAAAAGCAAGCGGTTATCGATAGGTTAAGTCTTCCATGCCAGTTGTTGTTCCTCTTCGTCCAGCGCGAGAAGTTACATTGTGCACGGGCCTGAATTACGTAGCAGGATAATAGTTTCTCCGACTCAAAGATCACCGGGCCGAACCGAACCCGAAACTTAAGCAGGTGCCCACTAATTCCGCCGTACCTGACAGTTCAATTCCAACCAAAATACGGAGTGTATGAAGACTTCCTCCATGTTATTTTCGCGGGAGGGGAGGAGCCAAGGCAAAGGGCAGATGGATAATGATCATAGTTTCAAGTTACCGGTATGGACTTGGACTTGAGCCAGCTATTTTTGGATGTCAAATACGCTATGCAGAGGATACGCGATGCAGGGGATTGAGTCTCCAGAACTTCGGGTCATATTGCTGGCGGCTAACTACACGATAGCAGTGATTGGACGGGCTAACTCGTTAGCCCAAGCTGCCAGCATGAAGGAAAGGGCCCTTGATAATATTAGGAAATTCTTTGTTCGATGGAAATCCGCTTGCTCCTTACAGGCGGCAAGCTGAAACACCGTTTTGGACATGCCAGAGCCATTCAATCCCGCCAAGTTCAAGAAATTCTGGACAGACAACGTTTGCCTGTGGGTATCCAACATCAACCAGACATGCGGGCTAACAGAATAGTAAGAATGCTTGAATATGGCAAGGTTTTAGCGCCCAGGCTTATTACTTTTGCAGGCACAACGGATGATCGCCTGTAGAAGACTGCCTTTGTTCTGGGAGGTAAAACCCCAAGCTAAGGAAGGAAATTTATGCATAATCTCATGCACAGTGTTAGATGTTAGAAATTCGGGGCGGTTAAAGGTTTCATAGAAAGGGCCAGCTATCTCGAAAAATGGGGCCAACAAGTTAAGATAACTAACAACGAGGGACAATATTTATTGGCCGACGAAGGACTACAGCAGTTCTGACACCTGAAATTCACAGAGCTGGGCCATGGCTTCGGATATACCTCATTCTACGGAGTACTACTGCAATGCGGCTTCTGTGATGCCTGTCCCAGATTCACGAGCGCTCTCCCTACTCCTAGCCATCATGAGATGGAGTTCCAAGCTTGCTCCTCAGACAGCAACCTACCTTATTGGAGCAACCCTAGTAAGTGTCACTGGTGGCTCTCCTGTTCACCATCTCGGACGACAGTGGACTCGGTGGTTAATTGTCATCATCAGCCGCTTCATAATTACCTGCCCAGAGGACAGCACACAGGTCTTGGAACTTATGCCCCTCCCAGGGATTGCTCAGGGGCTCTTCCTGGGGCCGTTGGTTGGCGTGCTGCTGAGGGAGCGGTTGGCAGGCCCGGGCAGCGACTGAACCATGAACCGGGAGCGTCGCCGGACCACTGCTGCTGACGACAGTAGACGCAGAGAAACTGGAAGCTCGTCTTGTCGGTTTACTTGGCTACATCAACGTAGTCCTGGGCGTGGTCATCCTTGGTGTGACTTTACAAAAACCGCAGTCATTTGATTGCACCTTGGTTGGGTTTGCCATTTCTAACCTCGGGCTGCAGCTCGTTACCACGCCTCTCAAGATGTCTTGCATTGGTTGCCATGTATCTCAAGCGCTGTCGGCTCTGCAGCTGATCAATGTCATTCAGCAAACTATCTCCTTTACCATCCCCTTCTGGAGTCCCAACTTAAACGAAGCTGCCGGATATAGACTGGGATCCGGTATAGAGGTGATGATTTCGGTGATATTCTACGTGCTTAGCTTGATAATCATTTTAAAGAGGCCATGTTTGGAGGCAGACTATCCGAGTGAAAGGAATGGGCAGCCGTACTACAAGCCCGCATAACAACACAGCTAAACCGGGCGCCTGACCAACAACGACATGCTACTAGCTCGGCCACAGCCCGGGATACACAGCAGTATAAGTCCTTCAATCTCTCCAAAGGCTCGTTCTTAGATTGCTCTATCGGAGTCTAGCCCGTCGCGGATTCTGCGGACCCATACTTGGGCCGACAAAGATGGCCTGACCAACCACTCGTATACAGCAACCAACGAGCCCACAAGCAACCGACATCTAGAGCGAGTATGAAGAATGGTTCGAGGCCCAGGATGGATAACCGTATTCTTCCCTGCTACCGTCTCGAGCGACGAGGGAATGCGGAAGCTCTCTCGTAGTTATATAACATTCTAATCCAATCGCCGAGCCATGGTTATATTAGCTAACTAACGAGTTAGCTACTTAAACTAACTAGTTAGTTATTAAACCGCCATGTCTCACAGCGTCACTACAAGCCATGGCCTTTTCCATCCCAACGGCCGGTTATCAGGCCGAGGAATGATGCAGCTCAACCGTTAGTCACAGGGCAAAATGGACCTGGGTCAGAGTACAAGAATACGGAGTATATTCAGGCCTGTTATGCATGTATCATGACATTGGTGAGCTCACTTAGCCACTCATTCATGCTCTCTCGAATTTACTTCCTACGGGCGGAAATGCATAAAAGTATCTGCCGCTTGTCCCATGGATTGGCACGAGGATCCCATTCAGCGATCTTCGGCTGCTTCATGAACATTTTTCGCAATGGGCTTCCGGTATACCGTTGGGATTGCCCTTTTCGCAGCAATCGAGTCATATCTCTTCGTATGTTTATATAACTATTTTATAAAAATGAGATCCATAGCTAATTAATATTCCAGGGGTTTGACACTGGTATTGCTACGACGAGTAAGACACGGCCGTTGTGCTTATTATGTACGCTTGGAGGGGGCTGATTTGATCTAGCAATTGCACACAAAAGCTGGATCAGTTATATAAAACATCCATCCAATGGATTTACAGAGGCTGTAAGTCTGCAGATTCAGCCTATCCCGATCAGTATCGTGCCACTGACAAGAACAAAAAGGTTGTTGCTGTTTATATAGCAGGGGAGGCTGTTGGTGCCCTTACTCAGACCTTCATTGGCGACAAACTTGGCCGTATTCGGTTCATGCAGTTCATGTGTGTGGTGGTCACCGCTGGGACAGCCATCCAAACAGCTTCTGTGAATATTGGAGTGTTCCTTGCCGGGCGTGCTTTTGCAGGCTATGCTGTAGGGTCAGTCCTGCATCCGAAATTTATACACCCACTTTTACCTCCATTACGAGCCAGAAACTAACAGAATACATAAAAATAAAGTGGGCTAGTTGGCACTGTTCCCATTTACCTCAGTGAAATTTCTGCACCGAATCAACGGGGGCTTATTGGCGGTATATCTGGTTGTGGCATTGCATTAGGAACTATGATGTCTAACTGGGTGGGCTTTGCATGTTCCTATGCCCCTTATGGTCCAGTACAATGGCGTCTCCCTCTCAGCATCCAGATCCCCTGGGGAATAATCTTGTTCGTCGGCCTTGCTACCTTCATGCCAAACTCCCCTCGTCAACTCCTTAGAATTGGCAAGGTGGATGAGGCGCGTGCTGCTTTCCTGAAGATTCGCCGTGATTACGACTTGCATGAGTCTTTGGAGGAATTTACGGTGATGAAGGCACAGATCGAGTACGAGATGCGGAGAGAAGTTACTTCCATCCATGAAGTGTTCAATCTGTTCAAATATCGAGCTCTTGTCTCCATTGCCGTTCAGACTATGACTAGCCTCACTGGCGTCAATGTCATCCAGTATTATCAGAGTGAGTAACTATGGATTCCCCCTCAACTGCGTGACTAAGTCTAGATAGCAATTCTATATAAATCTTTGGGTATCGGCTTGCAGACAATTCTCGCTTTAGCTGTGGTGTATGGCACTGTTGCTTTTCTCTCAAATTGTATCACTGCTTTATACCTTACCGATCAATGGGGCCGCCGAAAGTAAGTCATCAGTAGCAATTGACGTCGCAAGTTGGGTACTGAATTGCGTTTCTAGGATGATTCTCTCAGGCTTATCTGGGATTATCTTGATAGAAATATACGCTGCAGGCATGCAACGGATTTTTCAAAACACGAACAACCAAGTTGGAAAGGGGTTTGCCATCCTGGGAATCTACCTCTTCGTTGTCAACTATTGTAAGGGCTCAAATAAAATTTACCACTTGGGCCTACTTGATACTAAAGGTTCTCGGTTAGATGGCATGCTTAACAGCACCACCTGGCTCTATGGAGCGGAGGTACTACCTGTTTCCGTTAGAAGCAAAGTGATGGGCCTTGGTTCTGCCTCCCACTTTATAGTTAATGTTGGCAGTGTGCAACTCCTGTATCCCGCTAACATCCATGATTCGCTTCTGACACTTCAATATAGTTACTGAGCTGGTCCAAGTGCATTTTCCAATATCAAAGAAAATTATCACTACGTTTTTGTTGCCTGCACTCTGCTTTCTCTCATTGTTGGATATTTCTGCTTTCCGTGAGTCATTTACTCCCTTAGCAAGCCTCTCTGATATATGCAAGTATGCCGTCCTGACCATCAAATAGAGAAACCAAACACCAATCCCTGGAGAAAATCGCAACATCATTTGGTGATAAGGTTGTGGGTGTTTCTGGTAGTGACTTTGTGTCCGAAGGAGAAGTAATGGCGAAACAACCGGCTACCCAACATGTCGAGGCGCACTCTGTCGCGTCGACTGCCGTCTAAACCTGATATTCATTTGCTTGTTCTCAACAACCTGATATTTTGTTTTGTAGTTCAGGTTGATAAATTGAATGTATCAAATATATCAAATTTGATAACTAGTATATTAAGCTCGACTGTTCCAAGGTTCTCTCTGCTTGACTTCGCTATTATCCACCATAATTCTATCAGGGTTGACGCCTAGTTAACTTATATATTCTGGTCATTTGTGACGTGGTCGCTGGCCAGCAAAAAGACCTGCGATGATATTTGATATCTGGTAATTGATATCCAACACTTTGACTGGCCAACGAATTAATTTACCGGACCACAGATGCGGGGTATTTAATCGGGTATTCTGGTCATCAGATCAAAAACATCTCCAAGACCAACTCGCTTCTTCATGATCAGTCAAAAGAGTCGAATACCACCTGCAAGAGGCCGCTCAATAGCAACAGAGAATCTCGATTCCCTTAATCTGATATATTTCGGTCCATTCAGTCGGTGATTGCTATCCCGCTCAAACACCTACCAAGTACAGATACCAAGCCACATCATACACTAAGATGTCCTCTGATGAATCACGCTCTAGCGAAACGGCGGAAGCCCGTGCTGCCTTTACGGCTTCTCTCAAATCTGTCGGCGCCAATCTTGATGCCGACCTGCGCACTCGAGCCGGAACTCTGCATGACAACGCAGCTGTCATAGACAAACAACAGGAAGATCTGAAGCGGACCACCCAGGATGTATCTAAACAGAGCAAAGAGCTGGAAAAGCTGCTGGATCAAGGCCAAAATGGCTTAAAGGAGGTTGGCGATTTGCAGAACTTCGCGGAAGTCATGGAAAGGGATTTGCTAGTTCTTGAGGAGACGTTGAGATTAGCGGAAGAGGAGGATCAGAGGGTGGGAAGAGTTGAGAAGCCGGCGCAGAGTTGGCTGAAGAAGTGGCTTTAGGCCCAGTTGAAAGGACCCAACATGGCGTTTTTGGCGTTTAATGGTTACTTTTCAACTGTTCTGACGCTCTTATGAGAGTGGACTCCCCTTGTTCGGTTACCACGGGCCGGTTTATATTCACCCCTTGATCTGTCATAGAAGAGGCTGAATTGCTCAATTTTGCCCAACCAGCATGTAAACAGGACTGCAGAGTTGGGGAAATTTGAGATCTGGTTTATATAGTTGTCTTGATTTGTATCCAAAATATATTAACAAGCAAATGATGCCCGCAGTCTAAATGGCAGCACCCAAAAATAGGTATCTAGATAGCATCCCACCTACGAGCCGTAATCTTCGACAAATTCTTCCCATATATGTTTGATACTCCTTGGTCGCCTCCCAGCCCTAGACCAGCGTTCTTTGTGGCTATCCCACTCACTCCATTCATTCCACTGTCCTAAGCTCACTAGATGTCTCATAGTAGGTCTTCCATGCGGACAGTTCCATGGCTTGTCTATAGTTCCCATGTGTTTCACGACAGTCTCCATTTGCCGATGGGTAAGGTTTTTTCCAATCATAATACTCGACCGGCAAGCTCTCATAGCGAACATCTTTCTCACCTTGCTCGGTCTAGGAACAAGGTAGTCCGAGAAGGGTGATGAAGCCACGCCTGATGGTTCAATATGCTCCGCATCACTATCGAGTTCGTCCCTAGCCCGTTTGCCTAGATTGCTTTGTGATTGCTGCGGTGCTTCAGAAAGCAGAACAATCAACTCTTCCAGATCCCGAGTATCGAAGACAACTTCTTTGCTTAGCGGTAGGCTAATCAGCTTGCACCGTCTACCGATGGGCTCGTCACCGCTGGTATCTATTTCAACAATAAATCCATTCTTTTCTAATGCAGCAAGATTGTCGATGATAACCTCTTCTTCCACAGCGGTTAGATCAAGTGTCTTTGGTTTCACCAGCCTTTGGTTTTGCACTGTCGTCTCAGCTTGGAGACGCTCAAAGTTATACTTCTCATCTGAGGCGTGCTGATCAATGATGAATAACTCATCTTGCACTTGCTCCGCTGATGGGGATAAAGAAGAGTTATCATCTTCTGTAACTCTCGGCCTTGTCGCAAGGATGAAACCAAGATTAAACTGCCCGATTATTCGCATTCTGCCAAAGTCTTTCTTCGAGACTGCAAGGGACAACTTTGTCTCAGGGGCAATCTGCTGGTCGCCGTCATCGTCTGCATCTTCACTTCTATGTAACCCTCTGTTACTCAATGATTCCATTCCCCTCTGAAGAGCTCTCATCTGAGATTCAATCTTCTCAATAGAAGCGTCGATAGTGCAGGCTAGCTCATGTGTAGAATCTTTCTTGCGAGGTTTTCGGATCAGTCTCTCTGCCCGCTCGATACTATGCTCTGAAGGAACGGCAGATGCTTCCTCTGCGGCCTTGATTAGCTCATTGACTTTTGCATCTTCCCTGGTCTTTCGTTCATCATCGTCAACGTAGCTTTCATCAGAACCAGAGCCCGGAGAACCAGTGTCTTCGGAGTGAATTGTCTGGCCTTGCTGTAGGGATTCTACCTGACGCTCTTCATGCGCTTCATCAGTATGGCCCTCACCATCGACTTCCTCCTCTCCTCTACCGTCTTTTCCAGAGTCTCCCTCTGGTTCTTCTTCAGGGCCATTACCTCCGTTTAGACGACCAATGAATTGTGTTTCATTGTCCTCCTCACCCTCATCATCCTCGATGGGGTCATCATGGATTTGTCCGTGCTCTAATTGTGTTCCAGGGGCGGTGAATGACTGAATACTTCGGCCTATTTTACTTCTAACAGTAACAGCTCGTGTCCTTGAAGAAGGTGAGTGCAAGT
The DNA here is from genome assembly GCF_000151425.1 of Trichophyton rubrum CBS 118892. Lineage (NCBI taxonomy): Eukaryota > Fungi > Ascomycota > Eurotiomycetes > Onygenales > Arthrodermataceae > Trichophyton > Trichophyton rubrum. The sequence goes on along the minus strand of NW_003456426.1, from coordinate 2,229,485 downwards.
GCAAACCTGGATAACTATCCAGCCTTCGTTTCACCGGATCTCTACCAATAGTCGACTGGTAGGTCTTGTTCCCTATGGTAATTGTCGTCACATCTACAGGTGTCCGGTTCATTCGCATTCGATCAAAAGCATTTTGGACCACCCCAGGCTTGTGAGTTGGTGTGCCTAACGAGAGGCTACTTGAGATGGGCTGTTCCTGTGCTTGCTGAGGTTGAGTTGGGTTACCCTCCATTGCCTCATCATTGATATTAGATGGGATATCATAAGCCCCACTAGATTCAGGGATGACCGGATCATTTTCGACTGTAATGTCGGTATTAGGTGGTGTGCTCTCCTGGCCATCACCTTCAAATCTTTGAAGGGCTTCCCTTATTGACGATGGCGGTGTTTGGGTAGGCTCTGGGCCGTTTTCTTCCACAATATCATCTTGTCCTAACTCTTGGCTATACACTGCATTACCTGGTGGTTCCTCCGGTTTGTCTTGTATTGCATCGACCGAGGCCGGTGGAGTCTGTCCCCGCTTTGATGTTAATTGGCTTTGCTTGCTAAATGTAAGCTGAGAAACAGGAACGGTCTGATCTTCATTTTCGAATAGTTCTGTAAGGGATGCCTTCAAAGATTCGATCAAAGCACCGGCATCATGGAGCAAGATTGTCCGCTTATCTGGCGAAACATTAACGTCGTACGCACTCGTGTCCATTTCAAAGTTGGCAAAGATAAACGGTGACTGCGATAAATTGAACGACTTGTAAACTTCGTTAAAAGCCTTTGCAATTTGAGGTAGCCCACACGGTCGAGAGTTCACAAAGAACATCTGCCGATCAGGTGTTTGTCTTCCTTCTCCAAATACTGGCTTGGATATGTGACCATGCACAAATATTTTGTTGGAAGCTTGGCTGGAAAACCTCTTTGCCGCAGTACTCGGCTCATACTCCAGGCCTAAATCAAGCGGCATTAACGCAAGTAATGTCTTTGCGCCATAAACATTGGAAATATTCTCCCGTGTCGTAGGATTTGATTTCGTGGTGAAAACAACCACGCTCTTCCCCTTCGGCATCTGATTTTTGACGTTGAAACGGACACCCGTACTTATACATGCATACGCATGTAGCAGCGCTATCACCTTTCCATACTCTCTTTTAACATTTTTCTCTAATTCTCGCCGGCGAACAGGTAGCGGCTTGAATAGATTCTCAATCGAAACCGTCGTTCCTTTTTGACCAGCAACTACCTGCGTGCTTTTGAGTTTCCCGGAGAATTCGAAGTCCAGCTTCGAAGCTCTAGGGGCCTGCTGCGCTTCCGCAGTAACGACAGTGAGGTTTGAGACTGCACATAGTGAAGAGAGAGCCTCGCCACGGAAACCAAATGTTTGAAGGGATGTCAGGTCTGCGAAGGTCGACAGTTTGGACGTGTAGTGTTTCAATGCTATATAATTTATCAGTCGAATTGTTCCTTTAGAGGAAGATCATGGTATTTACCCAGTGACTCATAGTTGTTCGGTGATATTCCATGGCCGTTATCCTGAACTTCAATCAGGTCCAGACCGTTGTTTTTGAAACGCACATCTACGTGGGACAGAAACACCGGTTAGCCATGTTCTCTCCACTGGTTGATCAATTGTACATGCCTATAGAAGTCGCGCCGGCATCGAGACTGTTCTCAACCAGCTCTTTAACCACCGAACAGAGGTCAACGATGACCTGGCCCGACTGAATTTGGTGAACCTGAAGTGGTATTAGAGACTTGAAAACAGGGGCAAGCGTCGTTCACTATAAGATCTCACCGAGCGAGCCTCGATAGGCTTGATTGTTGCCATATTCATGTCATGGTGGCAGCAGTGTGGTGTTGAAGATATTCCATTGTCGCCTAGCTAACTAGCAGGTTGTTATTGATGCTGCGCGTCTCGCGTTTAAGAAAGACCAAAAAAAAAAAAAAAAAAAAACGTTTGTTCCATCTGACGTCATCAGCTATTTCTACGTGCGCTTTCGATATGAATAATATAATTACAATAATTAGAGGAAGATATATTCTGTTAATTCCCTGTCGATACAGCAATACAGAAGTACATAGATGGCGTGATATGCTTGGAAAGAACGGTATGACATATGGTAGGGTATGTACCAATAGAAAGCCAGAATTAACGCCGGTAAAAAATATAGAGCAAAAACATCAGATCATATGTTGAAGCGGTCGGGCAGAAGTACCGGCGCAACTAGGGTCCATAGATATATAGCATAGCACACCCAGGCGCTGATAATCTTCACCCAGCTGGCCCAGTATGTGCGGCCGACAGGGGCCAGGTCGTCCTGGGCTTCCATGTCGAGGTTTTGTGTTAATAGAGTAGCAACCCACATTGTTGCTAGGAGGAAAATGAAGTGGAATAGGGAGTATGTGTACTGAGTTGAGTTTCGCTCATCGTCCTTCGAGTTACCGTCATCAGATTCGTCATCGTCGTCGTCCAAAGCGCTGGCAGGTAAACTGCCACTGTTGACGGCCGCACGAAGAGCTTCCGCGCGCATCTCACGACGAGTGAGCCCAGGTTGCTGGACGACTAGACCGTGCTCAGGTTCATCCTGGCTGAGGGATGCGTAGTTGTTTTGAGCAGCACTAGATCCCATGGCGAATCCTTGAGTGGCAGCACGGGTTGTGGTATAAGCAATTGTTAACATGGTGACTATTGCACCAAGAACAACAGAGGCGGTTCTAGTGCCATTAGCACGTAGCAGAGGGTTGCACTGTTTATCATCTGGCTCCATGGACACGGCAGACATGGTAATGTAAGTGCAGTAGATAGTGACCATAGCAGCCTGGGCCAATCCAGCACGAGGGTTAGACTCTTGTACCGCTGGCTGTATGGATATGAAGGAAACAATAAGGAAGACCAAAAGATTTATCTAAACATGTCAGTATATGCTCGCGTAGAACTAGGGTTAGAATATCCGGAACTTACGGTGATGGCAGCTTTGTTCATAGCACAGTTGTGACCGGCAAAGAAGACGTACATGAGCACAGTCATAGCAATAGAGGCAAGATACATTCCAAGGGTAGAGCCGATCAACAAGCCCTTCCATAGTCTTGAATCAGTTTCATCGATCTTCTGCAAGCAAAGTTCGGCCCAGTTATGAGCCAGGTCGACCAAGAGGACAAGGCCGAGGAGTAGGAAGAGCATTGCTCCGACAAAAGCAATGTAGTTCCCCCATACGATGAAGAAGCTCTCCGGGATGAAGAAGGACAAGACAATAAATGCAAGCCAGATGATGACTTTTGGCCCCCAGAATCCATTTTGTAGCTTTGCTCGTTCGTCTTTCGTAGACCGAACGCCTATAAGAAGTACAGCGAGTATGATATGGAAGAGACCCAAGGCAAAGTTAATTCGGTGGACAGCAACCCAGCCATGACACTTCTGGCCATCACACGTTATAGGTAAGAAGTCGAAAGTAAGGTGTTCAAGCTTGTTAAGCGCCCATCGAGTGAGCATAACCCAGGATAGAATGGAGTTTATCAGGAGCATGAAGGCGTATGCGATTCGAGTGGCCATGCTAAAACAAACGATTAGTTACCCTGATGGCGTAGAAGCCGAGTTTCTCAAAATAATGTCCCATACCTGCTCTGGAACTTCCCACATGCACTACATATCGCAGAGCATGTAGCTGCACCGCAGCATGAAGCGCCGAACGTCAAAAGCTATATACTCCCTGTCAGCTGCAGCTCAAGTTTGGTTGAATCGAAAGGAGGGCGGGTAGGCGGCTACGTACTGTTCCAACGCTCGGAAGTGCCATCAAAGGCAGCGAGAGAAGCGCGCCCATGTTGCCGGCCTCACTAGATGCCCTCCAAGGAGAAGTAACAGGCAAAACTGGGGGCTCGTTATGCGTTTTCAGCGTGTTTGTCGACGGTGTTTGAACTGCGAACAACCCGCAAAGATGACGATGAAAGTTGCCTCGCCGGGAGAAGCGCACGTGATGCAGTAGTGCTTGGCATATTACGTCACGATTATATCATCCTATTATGTAAGTTAAGCTTATGTAATATTTACATAAGCAATTGCCGGCTAAAAAGCGACTTTTTCGGCAATTTTCAGCCTTAAGACGAAAGCTGCCTTGCGCTTTGCTGTCGTTTTGATATCATTTCGCTGCTTTGCTCCTGTATTTGAGACAGTTCCTAGGGCCTCGTAGCCGTTAAATCCACTCCATTTAGCCGCTTCATGCCGCCGAACTGGCCTTCCGCGGTCTCATAAAATAGAGTACGTACACCCGAGCGCTATATTTAGTGCATCACAAGAGGGACCCAGATGATGCGCCTGGATTGTTCGGCTAGAGAGCTATATAACCCGGGTGGATATACCCCTTTTTTCTTCCCTTCCGTCTGCTGGTCTTTGCCGTCAATTTAAAAGTCCTTGAAGCTCCCTTTTGCTTCGTGCTAACTTTGGCAGCTCACTCTATGGTTACGCCAGCGCCTCGGCTGCACGTTTCATCGGAGCTCTCGCGCCTATCATGGCGCCTCCAATCCCCTACATAACGCCAACCGCCTTTCGGTTTATGACTGTGGTTGCAGGAACCCTGGTCGCGCTGGCAAGTGGAACTAACGTAAGTTGATCAAATATCTAATCTGATGTTGGCGCACAGAGAGCCTCTTGAAACCTTGGCGGCTAACTGCTCGGGCATACACAGTATGTCTATTCTGCATGGGCACCACAGTTTGCAGATCGGCTGAAACTCACGTCGACTGATGGCAATATGATTGTAAGTATTGATTTAATCCGACTATTCCTGGGACCTTCATCACTGACTAACGTATTCATAGGGTGCTGCTGGAAATGTAGGTGTATACGCAGTGGGTATCCCCATAGGATATATCGTGGACACCAAAGGAACTAGACTGGTTGCTCTCTTCGGTGCCATTGCCCTGTTCTGCGGCTACTTTCCAATTCACCTAGGTTAGACACGTTCTATTAACCCTTAATACTACATTAGGTGATACCCTTGGAATATCCTAACATTTACTGTAGCATATGCTGCCGGTGCAGGTTCGCTAAGTGTCATATTCCTATGCTTTTTCTCCTTCCTCTCAGGAGTTGGAAGTTGTGCTGCGTTTGCTGCCGCAATTAAGACCGGTATGGGATTATCTAAGTGCTCCTTAACAAGCGATATATCAGGTACTCATACATGCACAATAGCCGCGAACAACTTCCCCGACCATCGAGGGTCCGCAACTGCGTTCCCGCTCGCTGCTTTTGGTCTTAGTGCTTTTGGTTTCTCGGCGATATCAGCCATGGCGTTCAAGGATGATACCTCCGAGTTTCTTCTACTGCTTGCTCTAGGCCCGTCATTGATAATAGTGGTCTGCACGTACTTCCTACAGCTACTGCCTCCACCGCCATCATACTCTGCAATTTCGAATGGTGAATATCCCGACTTAAATCTATTGCAAAGAACTAAACCGGCTGAAAATATCCAAGAGGATTCTGAGACCGACTCGAACCGTGCCATCGCGTCCTTCTCCTCTGCACAGGTTACTGCCGTACTGCCTAGTGCTATCCAACCAAGACCCGCGCCACCGGATGCTGAGGCAGACGAAACCTCTTCGTTGATGAGTAGGACCAGGTCCTTGAGTGATAGTGGCAGTTTCTCCCAGTACGATCAGGCAAAACACGGTGCCCTCGCTGCTGGCCCCGATATACGAGGACTGAGTCTCCTTCCTACCCCGGAGTTTTGGCAGCTCTTTTTGCTGCTCGGTATCTCCACTGGAGTTGGTTTGATGACCATCAAGTACGTACGAAGCAAAGCTGATTTCATCATTTTCCAATATAACTAACTTCGTAACTAGCAATATTGGTAATGATGTAAGATATACGCCCTCATCATGCGTGGTTACAATTATTTACAGCCAAGTATAGGTCATGGCTTTATGGAGACATGTTGACCCTGACGTTGATTCGCACTTCCTTCGGGAACGACAAGCTCTACATGTCTCCGTATTCTCCGTAATAAGCTTTACAGGGCGTCTCCTCAGCGGTAGGTAAACCCCCTGATCCTGCGCTCGACTAAACATGACGCTTGACATGCCCTTGACCAGGAATCGGATCCGACTTTATCGTCAAACGCTTGCACATGTCTCGATTTTGGTGTGTTTTCGTGGCCAACATCCTCTTCTGCATCTCTCAGTTCGGTGGTGCCAAAATCTCCAACCCTCATTACCTTCTCTTCGTCTCATCCATGACAGGCCTAGCATATGGTGTACTCTTCGGAGTTTATCCCGCCATTGTTTCCCATGCATTTGGAATATCTGGGTTTTCCCAGAACTGGGGCGTTATGACTCTCGCCGCCGCAATTTTTGGTCATATATTCAATTACATCTACGGTGTCATATATGACAGCCACTCGAAGGTGTTGCCTGATGGTGCACGCCAGTGCAGTATGGGACTGGAGTGCTATTCGACGGCGTACCTGGTGGCATTCTACGCATCTATTTGCTCTGGATTTCTAACATTAGTAGGAGTTTTCCTTGAAAGATATAGGCGGCACCAGAGATTACTTACCGAGGAAGATGATATACCCCAACTAGCTGCATGAATTAACGGCGTGCTGCATCTTAACCTTGCTTAGAGTCTCGGAAGTAGCGACAACACTCACATTCAGGTTCACCACTAGCTCAGGTGGCTTCTTGTTCCCGAGGATTTAATCCACACGTTTCCCATGCCTCTCTTTTCTGATTTCTAATATCTAATCTTTCTCTATTTCGCTATACATATTCATATGCCTGCATTCCGATTACAGGCCGATTTCATATGTTATTCCGGTGAGACTAGTGGTTGTTATAGTTTTTTTTATTTTCGGTCTGGGACAAAATTAGATTGCTATTTCTCCTTCTCTGGCATATTCCCTTGTTTAAAGGACGT
>NW_003456426.1:2202220-2222127 GCF_000151425.1 Trichophyton rubrum CBS 118892 | reverse complement strand
AAAATTTCGAAAGATAACTTCAGCTATAGAGGAGTGATGGTAAAAAAGCAGGGAGCAAAGCACGGAAGTATTTGTAGTAAAGACAGGTGAGAAGCGAAGAAGGGTGGTAGAGCAGTTAACCAAAAAGCAGCGATCGAGATATATGAAGAGCAGTTAAGGCGTGAGATAATCTGCTGTGCCGTAAAGAAAAGGGCCAACAAACAGTGACAAGTATCGCGTACAAAGAGTCCATCCACAGCTTGTGTGGAAGGGTGATTAGTGATATAAAGAGAAGAGTTGAATGCCGCAGCATAAAACTCGTCCGCGGTAAAGATGACGGGGGGCATGTAGAGTACAGAATTCCGGGAATTTTATAGAAGAATGTATCAAGGGTGTTGTGATAAGGGAATAGCGAGAGGGATATTGACATCGAACGGACATCAACTTTCAAAGTGAGGGGAAAAGTGTGAGAAGATAGAAAGTAAACGGGGAGATATGAAGAAGAGGAGCTGGCAAACGGCGGTTTCGCATTGCGTGCCAACTAAGAATCAAAGACAAGAAAGAACTGACGTCCTAGACGTCCGCTGAAGACTTGTTGTCGACTTCAACCTTCTCTGGAGAGTCAGAAAATCGACACCGTTTAGTTTGAGGTTCTGTCGGCTCATCTTTGGATTGAGCCTGTTCCTGTGCGGATAAGCGACCTTCAAGTTCGCTTATCCTGCGTTTTAGTTCCTCTTCTCGCTTCTGTGCCTCTTTGAGTGACTGCCGTAGACGAGATTCCGAGTCTTGGAAAAGATCATTTATCAATTCCAACTCATTGACTCTGGTCTTTAAGGATGTGTTTGCAGCAAGTAAGTTTTCGTATGTCTGGGGACCTTCAAGATGGCGTTCGTTAGAAGACGTTGAGCCCGGAGACGGGTGTTGTAGCTGTAACGACGCGAAGTTCCCTGATGGGTTGAAATTTGGGTCTGAGAGGCCAACGTTGTCAAACATGTTGTGAGGAGGGATACTAGTTGAACCATGGAAATTAGGCGTGTCCGTTCGGGAGACTGGAGAATTTGAACCATCGGAACGGCCAGGAGAGAGCTTCCTGGAAGCACGAGCGTAGCCATATGGCGTAGTGCCGTCTGATCTTGGAGTAGCTTGGTTGTTTGCATCGGTATTGGCCTGCAATTGGGAGGCGGGTTAGACACTTAGTCCGACTACCGCAAGACAAGAAGTATTTAGGTACCTTTCGTTTTGGGCCTTGGCCAGAAGTTTTCACCCGATTGCGACTCTTTATCACATCTGTCTTCAAGTTCATAGGCCGTGGCCGGCCGTGGAGCTTTAGAAAGAGGCCACAGGCGTTACAAAGCACCGAGCCCATCTCGTCTCGACGCCATAATGGAGTCTTGGAAGTACCGCAATTCTGGCAAACAGACTGCAATTGAACGTGAGCTTGGTTAGCTAGGGCCGTTGCCATGATAAATATGGGTGCAAAGAGCTTGTGACGATGAGTTTACGCTGCAGAGACACCACACAAGAGTGCAGAGAAGTTTCTGTAGCGCGCGTCGGAAGCTATCTCGAGTGTGATAAGGTAGAAGAAAGTTGGAATGAATGTTGGCGATAAGAAAAGAAAAAAAGGCGGTTTAATAACCGCCAAGCCATTTTTCTCGTCCGGCTATTCCTAAATAGGAGAGCAGTTTACTGCAAGCCGCAGGGGGAAGATGCAACGTATAGAAAAGCCAGAGTAGAGGACGGGAAGATGGTTTGTGGATATGGATCGGATGTGCTTAGTTATCTGAGGCTGTTGCAGGGTGTGCTTACCGTGGTGCTGCCTTGTCCCCCATTGGTTGCGGTTGGCGCAGAGGTCGCATAGTTTACACTCTGGCTGGCATTATGGTTGCTGTTCGAGGTTTCCGCGTTATCATACGCCCTACGACAGTTATAGCAGTCAGTAAATTTCCAAATTAAGCCTATCTCGTCAGGTAATTGGAATGTGGTTGTATGTTGCTGCGAGACCGATGACGAAATGCCGGTCCTTATCGGCGAGTTTCTCCTATCGACATACCGTATATAAGAGGTCTGATCAGAGGCAGCGGATGCCAAAGCAGACAGCCCCGTGGCCGAAGGAGCGTATTCTGCCGTCGATGTCTCTGGATAATCGGTTGTTGCTGTTGTCGTGGCAGGAAAGGAATTTGGAGGAGGAGCTGTCGAGCTGGAATTATGGTAGGCTGTCGAGGACTCTCCGGCCTCAAACTTCAACGACGACGAACCATCGCCTTCCTGAGGCGATGTGAAGGCCGGAACATCTCGAACTTGCGAGGATGAGGATCGTAGAGCCGGATCAATGGCGGATGTCCCTAAGGACAGGGGAGCTACTGCGGACGCCGTGGTGAACGATGTATGTTGAGGCACCGAAGGCCTCAATCGCGGTAGAGAAAGGGAAAAGAAGGAAGGATAAGGGTGATCCGGACTGGGGACGAAACAGAGAGATAGGAAATGGGATATGAATGGGCTGTTTTGATGGTCGTTGAAGATGGCTGGAAGATGATGCAGAGCGAGTTGGACCAAGGAAGACCAAAAAGATAAAGCAAAGTCGCGATAAAAAAAAAAGTTGTTATCAGGACCGATAAGTTGATTAGTCATAGATATATTTCATTTAGTCATGTGATTTACATGACTAAGCAGATTATTAATCTGACGTAACTTTTTCTTTTTTAATTTACTTTGTTGTTCAGATCAAAAAAACTAAAAGGCGTTTAAGGGGGGGAAGGCCAGGCAAACGGATTTTCATCTCTCTCTCTTCTCTGTTCCTTACTTTGAGTCGAAGGTAGTGGCATAGTCTTGCGGGCTGTGTTTGAAGATAGACCGTTCTTGCAGAATAAGCAATGTTTTAGACCGCCGGTTTGCTGCATCAGGCTCTCGAGCTTCAAATGCTGGACAAGCTCGCTCTCTGCCTAACTGATAACAACTCCTTTTGACCACCACAGCCATGGCGCCAAAACACCGTCCGGCGACTTCGGGATATGCTCGTCTCTCCCAGGCAGATGCTCATGAGTATCTTGATGAGTCTGACGACGAAAACCAGCGCCCGTTCCCATCGATATCGTCGAACTCTGGACGATTCGCCCCAATCCAGACACATGGCCTCAGACATGACAGCTCAGACGTATATTACAGGCGCCATCATGGACGAAACCGGGCTCGCAGTAACTCCTCTGGAGTCGATATCAAGGCAATCAATATGCGATTGGAGAAATGGGCTGAAGAAATTGCCTCAAAGTTCAAGATAAACCGAGTACACGGCAAGACCTCCGAAGAAGAAGAACTTGAAATACACCACTCTGTCTTCCAGCCCTTGGACGGCATCCGGCCAGTTACAGCAGCATCCCTAGAATCTGCTGACCAAAATAACAGTGGCCGAATGACAAAGGCCGAATTCGAGCAGGTAGTGGACAGTGTTAGGACGGCCATCGAGCTCGGTATCCACCCAAAGATGATTTCACAAGGTAGCTCCGGCAGTTACTTTGCGAGAAATGCTGAGGGGAAAGTCGTTGGAGTGTTTAAGCCAAAAGATGAGGAACCCTATGCCTCACGAAACCCGAAATGGACTAAATGGATACATCGAAATCTGTTTCCATGCTGTTTCGGCCGTGCTTGTCTTATTCCCAACCTTTCCTATGTTTCGGAGGCTGCTGCATATGTCATTGACACTCAGTTGCGAACACATCTCGTTCCTTACACCGATATCGTCTACCTTTCTTCAAAATCCTTCCATTATGACTTTTGGGACCGGCGGAAAGCCTGGTATGGCAGAAGACCTTTGCCTCCTAAGGTAGGCAGCTTCCAGGTCTTCTTGAAAGGTTTCAAAGATGCAAATGTATTCCTTAGAGAGCATCCTTGGCCTGATCAACCTACCACCGGTTTCCGTGCCGAAGATGCTCCTCGCAGGAAAAAGAGAGGATGGAACGATACCTGTACACCATCTGGTGCCCAATCCGATGACGATGATGGCGACGAAAACCGTCGGATGCTGGGAGCAAATACGCCCCAGGACAACTCGGGCCATCATAAATTCCATTGGACTGAAAACCTGAAGCAAGGCTTCCGAGAAGAGCTTGAGAAGCTCGTTATTTTGGACTACATTATGAGAAATACAGACCGTGGTCTTGATAACTGGATGATTAAAATCAACTGGAACACCGAAGAGGTTTCAATCGTCTCAGACCCTATTCGTCTGAATGAAACTGACCATCTGGGTGACGATGAACCGACTCCGCCTGCTCGTCCTGTTTCTGTAAATTCTCACGGTGAACCGTCACGCACAGCCCCATATCGGCGCCAGGATGCCATGACAGCAACTAGTCGCGCTGGAACGCCATTGAATGCGGCAGAGCTGGCTCGGGCCACAATTTCAATCGGGGCCATCGATAACAGTTTATCTTGGCCCTGGAAACATCCTGATGCTGTAAGTGAACCTTGGATTCCACTCCTTTGTCTAATACATTCCATTGCTAACCGGGTAAACAGTGGCGTAGTTTTCCATTCGGTTGGCTCTTCCTTCCAGTTTCTCTTATTGGCCAACCGTTCTCTCAAAAAACTCGTGAACATTTCTTACCTCTTCTCACATCTACTGCTTGGTGGACGGAGACTCAAACTGCCCTGAGAGCTGTGTTTAGCCAGGACTCAGATTTCAAGGAAAGCATGTTTGCCCGACAAATCGCGGTTATGAAAGGCCAAGCATGGAATGTTGTTGAGACCCTGAAGCAGCGTGATCATGGACCTCTTGAACTTACGCGAAGAACCCGAGTATGTGTTTGGGACGACCTGGTAAACATCCCTGTGGCGATTCCACTCCGTGCCCCATCAACCGATGCTAGTATGCACCGGGCGAACGGGAGGAGTCAACTCCACGAGGAAATGGATATTGGAGCCGCCATTACCCCAGAGCCGAGCACGCATGCCCATCGGGATCTATTGAGCTTCGGGTCACCCACAAACGAACTACCTAACCCTAACCGCTTCGAATTGTCCCGTGACCGGGCATCGATGGACTCCAGTGCTACGGACGGAATAGTGAGTCCTAGGTCTCTCGACGCTTCTCGGCTTCGGAACATTGAGAATTTCGAAGAAGGCGGCCGGAAGCTGGCCACAAGCTGGGCAGCCACCGCCCCTAGACAACACGCCCATCATTCCAGGCGCAGATCGCACCTCGGCGGTAAATCACCCACACATAAGAAACGTAACTCTCTCTCCCAACGCCGAGACAGTGCGTTTGACTTTGGTGCTGACGACCTTGAGGGTGACCTTGGATATGCCGCCGCCGAGGAAATGGACGGCCACGAACGCAAGGTGATCGTCGAAAGACTCGAGACAGTCAAGAGCAAAAACCCCGTCTTCACCTGGTGGTGATCCCCTCGTCTTCTATCTCACGGTTTCTTACTTCCTTTCATTATCTCTCTGGCCTCTTTATCCCTTTTAACGCCTTTTTCAGGAACGTATACATTTCTCGACCAATTACCCCTTTTTCTCATCTTCTATCAACCTAATGCTTTCTCTTCTCCTGTCTATTTACATGCTATGTTTTTCTTTTCACTATTCACCCTTTCTACCTTTTATATAAAGATCAAGATTGTTCTTTTCATGATATGTGCATGCGGAGTTTAGCGCTGTTGACTGTTGACTTGTGGCATAACTATACGCCTCTAATATGTGACCCATAATGTTTCCTTCGAAATGTGTACTATTTCATTTTCATGGTGTTAACCATAGAAGCGACTCTTTTGGTTTCGTCGGATGGCCATCTCCTTTGATGCGCTTGAATGCGTTTTTCTTTTCTGCTGTACAATAATTTATGGCATCCAGGATGTTTGTTTGAATTTTCATCTTGGCTCACTTTTATTACATAAGTTATCACATGACCTAAGGAGGCGCTTGGCTTATCCGCGCTAGGCGCCCAATCTTTTATCTTATCTTGCATGGAACCCTCGATCCTGGTGCGTCACTTTCACTTCAAGCCGTATTAACTCGACGTCGCTTTCAGCCTCGCCTTCATGTCTCGACTCAACTCACCGTGGGGGCAGAGCAAACGGAAATACGCGCCTTGAGCGATCTCTTTGCTGTTTCACTTATCTTTCATCCCTCCAACTCGCCGCGACCTTCCTTCCAGGTCGCAATCAGCCCATCTCTCTCTCTATGCAATCGTACCTCTCACTCGATGGAACAACCTAGGCTGCAACAAAGTCCTTTTGGCAGTCACCTCACCAACAAGAGCCCTCAGTAGATTTTCATTCGCCGAGAATTTGCTCTTTCCAACCACCCTCGAACTCCCGCCGAGATTTAAGATTCGACGCGCGACGATGAGCTACCCATCTGCAGCCCTCCTGCTGGATCCAAAGGCATATAAGAGACAGAATACAACTGGTAATATTTCACCTCTCATCCCTAAACCCAAAACTGGCTGTGCAATGGATGGTGGTCAAGCAGTCAGAACTCGACACTTGAGCGAGCCACCCATTTCGCAGCCTGTTGCACCACTTTCGATTTCTCGGAAGCGACAAGCAATAGATGATTTTCATTTGTTCGGAACTTCAGATACTTACACATATCTCAAAGGTCGACCTACCACAGGGAATAATAACAAACCTCCTGATTCTCCGGGACTTTCTGCATCTGAAGCTCCCCCTGGAACATCCTTTGACCCAAAGCTTCTCCTCCAGCCTCGACAATTCAAATTCCCGACAAGACCTTTCCCGAATTCGAACCACTCTCAAGACTCGAATAGTTCAACCCGTAGCCGCAATGGAACCAAGACTCCTACAAACACGAACTCCAGTACGTCAGTGACGGGAAATTTGCCGCTGGAGTCAAACAAGGCACCAGCAGCAGCGCACAGCAATATGATTGAGGACATATACGGGGTTCAAAGACGGGAGAACCAGCCACAGAAACGAGTCAAAGTCGATAAAGGGTCTTCCACAGGCACTAACGGTGGGCCAGATGCAAGATTCTCGGGTACTAGCAGCTCGGCTCTTGGAAGCTACATGAAAGAAAAGCCGGATGATAGTGGAGCTACTGTCACTGCAAACAACCCAATTGACCTTACTGCAGGTAAGTCTGGAGTATTCACTTACGGAGAGACAAAGATAACTGAATTGACAATAATCTTAGAAAAAGACGATAGGAACGATGATGATGTCATTTTTGTTGCCAATAAGGAGAAAGGCGCCGAAGAAGTGTGCTATGGGAAGATCGAGGGCGCAACAGTACACGCGCATATGATTCCAGCCCTTCCCAAATCTGCGTTTGGTGCGACCGCATCAAGTTGGCCGTCTATACGCTGTCAATTGGTACGGACGAGAAGTCACAATATAACTATTGATGTCCGCGATGTGGCTGGAAATTCTTTTGGAGTTTTAGATAAACATGTTTCTGTGGCTTTGGCGCCTCTACTTGATATGACATTCGATCTAAGAACCCAAGCCCGTCTTGATGCACGCCGGAGACAGCCAGATGAGCAGCCTGGTCAGGCCTGCTCTGAAATATTCCGCATCTCGATCAATCTATATGGCCCGAGACGGATTGCTGATACCATCGGCCGTGTTTTAAGCCAGAAGAATATTTGGCTCGGGATACCTAATTCAGTTGAAGCTGGCATTGCGACTTACAACCCTCATGCTGAAAGGCGTCGATTAATGGCAGCTGCATCACAGCAACAACAACCTCAGCAAACGCCCAGATATGCTGTTCAATCCGAAGTTCGCACAGCAGAAGAAATTAGCAGTGCCGTTACGAAAATGTTTGACCAGCTCCAGAGTGCCCAGAATCTCCCTGAAATGGAAACCCCTGACTTACTAGAGACTCAATTACTTCCACATCAAAAACAGGCCCTCGGATTTATGATGGAAAAAGAGAAACCACGCAAAATAAGCACAAACGAAGCGGAAAACAACTCACTCTGGAGAATTGAACAAAAGGGAAATGGACGACGAGTTTATCGTGAGATCATCAGTGGCGTAACCCTTGCAGCAGAACCTCCACAGGTCCTAGGTGGTCTACTGGCAGATATGATGGGACTGGGCAAGACTTTAAGCATTTTATCCCTCGTATGCTCGTCTCTGTCGGATGCTACGGCTTGGGCATGTGAAAAGCCTGCAGACCCATCCTTGATAAACGCAAAAACTACCCTCTTGGTATCTCCTCTCAGTGCTGTCGGCAATTGGGTAAGCCAGATTAAAGAGCATATCAAGGACGGTGCTCTTTCATACTATGTTTTCCATGGACTGAATCGAACAGAGGACCCGAAGGAGTTAGCACGGTATGACATTGTCATCACTACATACACTACTATTTTAAGTGATGTGTCCGGTAAAAGCTCTAAGAGAGGTACGAGCCCGCTTGTGCGAATGAACATGTTCCGCATTGTTCTTGATGAAGCGCATATTATTCGAGAGCAGAACGCGGCTCAAAGTCAAGCTATATTTCAGCTCAACGCGCAACGGCGATGGTCTGTCACCGGAACTCCAATCCAGAACAGACTTGAAGACCTGGGAGCGGTGCTGAAGTTCCTGAGGCTATCACCTTATGATGAACGAGGCCGATTTGCATCGCATATAGTTTCACCTTTCAAAACCGAGAATCCCAACGCTATCACCAACCTGCGTGTGCTGGTTGATTCATTTACTCTTCGTAGAGTAAAGGACCGTATCAATTTGCCTGCTCGACATGACAAGACCGTGATGCTTACTTTCACTGAGCAAGAGAAAAGACTCCATGATTTCTTCAAGAAGGAATCCAATGTCATGATGAATGTTGTTGCTTCAGAAACCCGCGGCAAGGCTACTGGTAAAATGTACCATATTGTCTTGAAGGCCATGATGGTACTCCGGCAAATCTGCGCACACGGCAAGGAACTATTGGACAAGGAAGATCGGGAACGTTTCCGAGGTCTTACTGCAAACGACGCCATCGATATTGAGGAGCTGGATGACGACCATTCTACCACAGCTGCTAGTCGAAAGGCGTACGAGATGTTGTCGTTGATGAAGGAGTCATCAGCTGATACCTGTGCTCGTTGTTCAAACTACATTACCTTGCAGTCCGACGACAGTCCCGGTCCCTGTGATAAAAACGCCATGGTAGCAGCCATTCTGCCCTGCTACGATATTTTGTGTGCCGATTGCTTTGTCCCCATTGCACCTAGACTGGATGAACTAGCTGGTAAACCCGTACAAGTTTCTTGCAGTTTTTGCAACTCCGTGATAGCTCCGGCTTACTCTGTCATCACCACGGCAGGGTTCGAAGAATATCAAGCCTCGCTACTCGAAAACAAAAAGAACCGCAAACAAACTAAAGAATTCGGGCTTTACGAAGGGCCGCACACTAAGACAAAAGCTTTGATTTCGCACCTTTTAGACACGGCTGAGGATAACAAGAAATCCTCTCGGCAACCCCCGATCAAAAGTGTTATATTTTCTGCTTGGACATCACATCTTGATTTGATAGAGATTGCTCTCGAGGAGAATGGGTTGACGGGCTATACCCGTCTAGACGGCACCATGTCCCTGAAGCAACGAAATGCATCCATCGAAACCTTCTCGACAGACGATAATGTTACGATCCTTCTAGTAACCATTGGAGCTGGCGGAGTAGGACTCAACCTGACTGCAGGCTCGATGGTTTACATCATGGAACCGCAGTACAATCCCGCGGCTATTGCCCAGGCGGTCGACCGTGTGCATCGAATTGGTCAGACGAGAGAAGTCACCACCATACAATTCATAATGAACGATAGCATTGAAGAGAAGATCACGGAACTGGCCAAGCGGAAGCAGAAACTTGCTGACATGAGCTTGAATAGAAAGATGGATAGACGCGAGCTTCAAAAGGAGAGGCTTGAGGAATACAGAAGCCTCTTCAAGTGAATGCCTGCTTTGTCACACCAGTGCCTCATCCAATGCTACTTCACTAGCTTTCTCACATTTTCTTTACTCATGACTTTTTTACACGACCCCCTTTTACGACCAAGCTAGATGCCAATTTCGGTCCCCTTTTGGGCTTAATGGCAGGACTTACGACCAAATGAAAACAGCATCGGGGACTGGAGTTAACCTGAGATTTAAATGGTTTTACTTTTCAACTATTTGGAGGAAATTTCCCCGGCAGTGATGAAATCTGCTTCAATGTCTTCATATTACCCCTTTCCCCCCAATTCCCCTTTTAACCCTTTCCGATACCCCCTTTACTTGTTACATGTTACCAACACTACATTTTCTGTTTAAATATTGACTTCTGCGCCCTTTGTTACAACGAAGTTCCCTCTCTGCAAGTTTTTCTTGATTACCAGGGATAATAATTAAATGCCGAATAGCGGTCTTTAGAATACCACACAGCAGCCATCGGGTTACCCTTTGGGCAATTCTTCAAATGCTCAATTTCGCTTATATTATTGCATAAAGATAGCCATTTGGTTTCCATACATATACAGACAGATAGCTGTATAATCATAGGGGTATCATAATATTAAGAAAAGAAAAAAAAGAAAAAAAAAAAGTGCGTAAACGATCAAAGCATACCAGCTTCAAAGAATCTTCAAGCAGTGAAAGTTATTATAT
Source organism: Trichophyton rubrum CBS 118892 (assembly GCF_000151425.1). NCBI lineage: Eukaryota > Fungi > Ascomycota > Eurotiomycetes > Onygenales > Arthrodermataceae > Trichophyton > Trichophyton rubrum. The sequence goes on along the minus strand of NW_003456426.1, from coordinate 2,211,553 downwards.
CCCCCGACTAACAGCTTCCAGCAGCCCATCAATACTTTCTGCAAGTTTCTTCATCTGCTTTCGTTTCCGTCTGCGTATCTTTTCCGCCTCCCGTAACTCATCTGCGAGCTGCCGTATCCTGGCTTCTTGCTCTGCCTCACTGCTCCCTATGCCAGGAAGCACGCTAATGAGATATTCGATCTGCTGCTCTTTTATAATTAGATCTCTCGCCAATTCTCTCTGTCGCTGGGCAAATGTGTTCGACGAATCAGGCCGTGGTGGAAGATCCTTGTTCTGCTCTTGCGTTCCTCCGGAGGCCTCTCCTCCTTGCTGCTGCTGCTGCTGCTGCTGTTGCTGCTGGGGAGTCTGGTCTTTCTGGTCTTGTCCTTGCGCTTGTCCCGAGGCCGGCTGAGCGGCTGGAGTGTTTGGCGGTGCGTTCTTTGGTATTTTCTTCAGCTGCGGGATTGCGGTTGGGACGTTTGGTGGAGGTATGGCTGGCGAATGGTCATGGTAGGTAGTGAGATAGCAGAGAGTAGCGTAGAACTGGGTCGCCAACTACATAGCAGCATTAGTATCTTCTTTCTCCATATATAACTGGCCAGGATAGTCCTTTCGTACCTGATCAAGGCATGTTTGGAGCTGCGTGAGGATATCCGCCATGGCGCTCGAGCTCGCTGCGTGCAGTCGCAAGACGTCTGGCGCCGCGCAACCAACCAGTAAACGGTTATAAATCGACCAGCACAGTGTATTCTGTATATTCAGGCCCGAGAAAGAGGCAGCACATTGGTAGCAGCAGTTGTCAAATGGTTATTCGTGTTGAGCGGCGCCGCATGAGGAAAAGCGAAAGAAAGCGAAAGAGCGAAAGATAGAAAAGGGAACAAGAAAGCTTCAACGCTGCACCAAACAAAAGCTTCTTCAGCAACCGCAAACACGCCATGCTCTGCGCAAGAACAGCTCCACGATGCTACAGAACACACATCTACGGCTTAAAAGCACTACACCCAAGGCTGTTTTCGACTGAGAAGCCTTCACTGCCTGTCCCGCCAGCTCCTCCGACCTCGCAGCACAATGACCTGCGCTCGTTCCTGGACTACGCGGAGAGAACCTCGCTCTCGACACAGAGCACAACCTACGTGGGGACGCTGTACGAGTATACGGTGCAGCAGAGCCTGAAGAGACACCGTATTGACCTCACTCGCATTGGGGGCCGTGCAGACTGCGGCATTGATCTCGTTGGGACCTGGTCTTTGCCGCCGTTGAGGTCGAGGTCGACGTCGACAGCTGCTCAGCCGCTACGAATACTGGTGCAGTGCAAGGCTCTCAAGACAAAAGTCGGGCCGAACCTGATACGGGAGCTTGAAGGGACGTTTTCTGGAGCACCTGTGGGCTGGAGGGGAGAGGGGATACTGGGGATGTTGGTTAGTACGCGGGAGGCTACGAAGGGGGTTCGAGACGCGCTGGTCAAGAGTCGATATCCGTTGATTTGGGCTCTGGCAGAGTTGGACGGATCTATGCGGCAGTTCCTGTGGAACAGGAGGGCTGCTGAAGTTGGGCTGGAGGGTTTAGGGGTGCAGATCAGACACGGGGGAGAGACAGACCCTCTGAAAAAGACTGTTGTCTTAACTTGGAACGGAGAGGAGATAGGGCCAGAGGTGTTTGAATACGGGTTGATACAGTCTTGATTCGGCTATATACATTCACCAATGGGCCATGATGTCTCTGAGGGGACTTCTGAATCCAATCAATGGCCTTATTCACTTCAAATTACAGCTGACAGCCGTCCTATAGCTGAGATCCATCAGGTCATGGCCACAGATTCCTAGCTCAGCGAACAGCAGACTCTATGCCTCGAGTTGAGTCGTCATTGATTCCAGCCAGGCTTGGGCCATCCGTTCTCACCTCCGCCCTTCTCCGGCCAGCCATCTGGAACAGCTGCATAAGTAGGCAGGACATATTGCTTCTCACACCTAGCCGCCGTGCACTCTAGATTACACAGGCCAAACGTGAAGCAGTAGCATTCCCCAGCCGGCGGGCAGTATACCGGTTTCTTCTGCATGATCACTGTCAAACATAGCCAGTTAGTATACGAGGACCTTAACATGGGAAAAAAAAAAAAAAAAAAAAAAAAAAACAGGCAGAGAAGATACATACTGTGCCACATATACTCCATGATTCTCCCGCTGATATCATCAGGCAGGTTAGTCTCGACCAGCCATTTGCGAATACGCTCATAGTCCGCCTTGGGCCGCAGCATGACCTGTTCCCGTGTGGCAGCAAACTGGGACGAGCATGTCGCACCCACCTCTGCAGGCACTTCGGCACCGGGGAATAACGTCTTGAAGACGGTTGCAAAGGCGAGCTCGGTCTGCTGGCGAACTATGGGCCCTTCGTCAACGGGCTTTAGCGGGTGCAGTTCCACGGGACAGCCTGGTATCCAGGTACATCTCAGTGGCGCATATCCCGTCTTGACCACTGCCTGAAGCTGTAGCTTGCTTATAACCGACGCACCGTCTGCGGGCGTATAGAAGTAGTAGTTTTAGCGCAATCTGCACCTGTCCGCCCAGCCAGAGCTCCATGGTCTGTACATACCGTATATTGGGTCGTCGTTGTGCCATTGGTAGCGCCGTCCATGCATGAATATCATAAAGTCTGGCAGCGAGTCGTATCGATCTATGATATACCTGGGACACAGTAAACAAACAAACATCAGCCCCAGTGTCTCACGTTTTAACTACGCCGGTAATTAATTTATAAACGGCTGAGGGCCTCACGTCAGATACACCATGGCCTCCCTCCCCTTGTTCACAGGCACAGAGAGGCCCGAATTGCTCGCAGCATCAGCGTCGGCAACGTAGATATTCGCCTTCCAGCCGGCCAGTTGCTCCCGTATCCACGCAGTATCGTCGGCCTTGACGCTAGCGACGACCAGCTCCCTCGACGCCGTGGCTAGCTTGCCGGAGCCAGGCTGCTGCTGCTGCTGCGAGCTCGATAGCCCATGGGTTCTGGTCGGTGGCTCTCTGAAGAAGAGGTAGTAGAGGGTGAAGACGGTGGTGATGGACACGAGGATGAACAGCTGGTTGATGCGCTGGGCCTGCCGCGGGCGATGGACAGGCATAGCTTGGTCTCGCTTCGTCAGGCGGTCATTGAACTGCTCTATGAGTGTTTCAGCAGGCTCCGTCTCCTCATCGCCGCTGCTCGGATGTGTTGCTGGGTGTTGGCTCGTTGATTGTGCGCGGGCTGGGGTTGTTTCGCTGCAGATTTTGTGGCTTTCTCTTTGGCTGATCTTCGACTTGTGAGGTCAACAGTGGGACAGGCAGCGATGCTGGGCAAAATAATTGCTCCGGGAGAGGCGTGACATACAGGTGAGATCGGAATCTGTGGCCTGTCGAGGTGTGTGTTCTCGAGAAGATACGTAGCTGGCGGTGTCTCTGGTCTATATAGATCGTATGTGGCTGGTCTCACGCGAGCAGGTAATATAGATATAATGAGTAGATGATAAATACTACAAAGATGATACAAAAGATAAAATACAGTACAGCGCCAGACTCCTCCGTGGGTATCAAAACGAGGCCAACTCCGTCCAGGTCATAATGTGTTTCGTGATGCTGTGGGCTGATATCACATCCGGTCGTGCGAGGTCCCTACATGGCCTGCCAGAAGTAGTTCGCATAGAAGAACCGTGAGAACTTGGGATCGATGTTCACGACGTGGACGTCTCCCTTTCGGCTGTTGCGAATGATAGCCTTGTTGTAGTTCCCTGCCTCGTCCGTGTCGACATCGATGCCCAGGGACCGGTATATCTTCAGCCGTAGTCTACCATCCAACGGTCAGTATCCATCCCAGGAGTCATCTAAAGAATCACCCCCAAGACAATCAAAAACAAGAGAAAGGCCCTTACATGGTAGCATCGTCGGCCTCGCGTTCCCTCCTGGCATGCTCGTCCCCCTCGAGGCCCTGCGCATCCAGCTCCGCCAGCCGGGCCTTCAACGACTCCAGCTGAGCCTCCAGCCGCTCGCTCTCGATCTCCAGCTCGGACGCAGCCTTTGCTATGCGGAACTTCTCGGTGTCCAGCTCGACGATGGACGCAGCATGGCGGGCGGGATCATGCGACTCGACGGTCTCCTTGTGCTGGGCGTTGAGCGTGCTGAGCTGCCGCGAGAGCTTCCGCAGCGAGTTCTCGACCTCCTGGAAGCGCAGATCTCGCGACTGCTGCAGAGACGAGAGCGAGTCGTTGATCCGAGCCAGCGCAAGCTTGTCCGGCTGGATGTTGAAGTTGGCTATTGTATGGTGGATGAGCTGTAGAGAACCGTCAGCCACGCGCACAATCGGCCGTAGAATCCTCGTCCAGGAGCCTTACAGTAGCGGGATCCTCCTCCAGCAGCATCGTGAACGGCGTCTTTGGCGTCTTTTAGCTGTTATCGCTGTCAATCGCATCGTGTTGCCTGCGTCCTGCCGGCGCTGATGTCGATGTTGATGTTGATGTTGACGTTTTGTGTTGTTGCAGCAACTCCAGCTATTTTTTTACCTCCCCGCAAGCCGAAAAGACGCCACGGACAACACACTCAACGCCAGCAGCAGCACCGGCTTCGGCTTCTTCTACGACAGCATCTAGAGTGATAGACCCGACTTGCAGTGTTTGCCTCTTGCGCAGAGACGCCTGTTTTTTATATATTTATTCTTCCCTCGCAGAAAAAAGCCCGATGATGGCTTCGTTACCTTGTAAGTGGCTATGCAGCCCCCCAGGCTCCCGCATTCCAGCAGCTTGCTAACCCAGGTTTGCCCTATATAAAGACGCCGCGGACGCTGAAAGGTCAGTGAGACAAGCCTCTACACGCTGCCGTTTGTGTGAATAGACCAGCAGACTGACAGATAGCCGCCATGGACAGTCCCCTCAAGCCCGCAGAGCTGCAGGTCCTGCGCGCCCAGTATGAGAAAGAGGGCGAATACGTCGGCGTCCAGACCAAGTTCAACTACGCCTGGGTGCGTATAGTCTCTCTCTGCAAACCAGACTGCCTGCTGGAGGCCCCGGCTAACATCTGTACAGGGCCTGATAAAGTCAAACTCCCGGCCGGAGCAGCAGGAGGGCACCCGGCTGCTGTCTGAGATCTTCCGCACCGCCCCCGAACGCCGACGAGAGTGTCTCTACTACCTTGCCCTCGGCAACTTCAAGCTGGGCAACTACGGCGAGGCCCGACGGTACAACGACCTCCTGCTCGAGCACGAGCCCAACAACATGCAGTCAGCCAGCCTGCGCACCCTGATCGATGACAAGGTCGCCAAAGAGGGCCTCATGGGTGCCGCCATCATCGGCGGTGTCGCCGTGGCTGCGGGCTTGATCGGCGGCCTCATCATGAGAGGAGCCAGAAAGCGATGAACATAGATACTTATGACGGCCCTCTTTTTACATTTGGCGGCTTTCATGGCCTTGTTCTTTTTTGTTTTTTTGTGTCTCCATTGTGTACTATCTTGACTACATCTACTTTATCCTCGGCTCTACTTTTTCCTTTTGGCAGGCATTTGGAAGGGCGTTCTGTTGGCTTTTTTTTTGAAGACCCAGTCTCTCCTCATGGTACACAGCGCTTAATGAAGACTTCTTTGACCTTATTTTGACCTGACTTCGGGCTTCTTTCAGGCCTTTTTTCTCTTTTTATTTGATATCAGAAATTTTTGATATTGAATTTTCAATCTCTTAGTGAAATGACTGCTGACTAAGCAACGACGTCATCTTTTGGCTTCTTCTTTTCTTTCTGCGCCGGAAGAAAAAAAAGGAACAAACAAGCAACGCACAAAAGGCAGAGCAAAGCGAAGAGTTGGAGAGAAAGAAAGAAGAAGAACGCAGAGAACGCAGAGAGCGAGGCTGCAAGAAGTGAAAGCAGCGGAGAGCAGGCAGACGCAGCAGAAGCAAGACGAAGCTTCGCGAACCTCCGAGAGACCCTCGACCTGCATCAACCGATCACTTGCCCAGCCCGTTTGTCCTTTTTGCGCATCACCAAAGGACTTGTTCCGCTGGCCACCGACACCCTCAGGATATACGCTCAGCCACCCGAGCAGAGGCCGCCCTGGTTTTCCGTCCACGCTGTTTACAGCTCTATCTCCCTGCTCTCTATCCCGACAGACACCCGTTGCATCCTCCCCCGCGAGCAAACCCGCCCTCATTTCGCTATAAATACGAAATTCTAGAACTACCCAGCCTTCGTGGGGCCGCTTCACTCTATAATACTGCATGCTGCCCCGCCGACCGTCACTCGCATCCGTCTTCCGGTCCTCCATTTCCTTCTAACGGTTGAGCGTTCAGTCTATATTGACTTTCTTTTTGCAAGCTTGAAAAGGGGCCTGGCTCCCGCCTTTTTTTACCGTCTCTGTGCCCACCAGTTCATCGCTCGCTCTCAGCAACCATGGCTGATCGTGTGCCGGGAGATCGAATCTTCTGCCATGAGTGTGAGCATGAGTGGCCCCGGGATTCCCATGGACTGAGCTGTCCGCGCTGTCAATCTGAGTTTGTTGAAATAGTGAGCATCTACTCTTTCCTTTCAGCCATGTCGGTAAAAAAGGATACTCTGTATTGATCAGCTCAAGCTAACAATACCATCCAGCTTGATGAGCATGAGAATATTCATGAAACCCTACATGAAAGCGAGCATGATGCCGACAATACTGGCCATAATTCCCCCGGAGGTCAACAACAGCAGTCACCTCGTAATGCATCCGCCAGAGCCGATGATGCTATGCAGGTAGATAGCCACCCTATCTTTGATACTTTCAACGCTTTCAACTCACCCAGGCACGTTACCCGCCATCACTACCAATCCCCAGACGGTAGCTTCCAGTTTACGAGCACCACCATCAGATCTCCTGATGGCAGAGGTATTGGCGGAGGCATCAGAATGGGAATGGCCACCGGTCCCGCACCTGGAGAAGACGCCCTCGGACCTTTGTTCCGGACCTTCAATACAATATTGCGGGGGATAGCCGAAACACAGCCCAACAGAGGAGGAATACCACCGGGCTATGGCACCCAGAGCCCAAATCATGACCAAACAAATAATTATCGAGATTCCAATCCCCCAGAGATCTTAGGCGGAGGCTTATATCCGCGAGATGCAGATCGTGCACAGCGCAATGCAGAACCAGTACTAAATATCAACGAGTAAGTCCATCCCGACTCTGTTGTGCCATATCTCTCAAAAAGTGACCTGATCTAACTATTAGCTCCAGCATTCTGGCCATTATGCATGGCGCTGCCAATCCAAACTATCGAGGAGGGGGGGTTCCCCTCTTACACCCTATTGCCGCTCTCACCCAAGCTTTAGGAATGCAACACCACGGTGACGCCGTCTATTCTCAGGAAGAGCTCGACCGCGTGATCTCTCAACTGGTAGACCAGAACATAAACGGAAATGCTCCTGCGCCAGCATCCGCAGACGCCATCCGGTCTCTCCCAAAGGTCAAAGTCGATAAATCCATGCTAGGCAGTGAGAACAAGGCCGAATGCTCCATCTGCATGGACAATGTCGAATTGGACACAGAAGTCACTATGTTACCCTGCAAACACTGGTTCCATGAATCCTGTATCACAGCTTGGTTAAACGAACATGACACATGCCCGCACTGCCGACAGGGAATCATGGCAACCTACCAACAGACTCACGGGATATCACAGCAACAGCAGCAGCAGCAGGGTCAGAATATACAAGGTTCTACAAACGGACCTCTTGGAAGTTCTAGCAACCCTATTGTTACCCCCTTAGACTCTGCACAGGGGCAATCATCTAGCATGTCAGATATGTCTCAAAGAGTTGACCGGCCTAGCCGATCTTTGTTAGATCCACCTGGTGCGCCGCCTCAAAGATCTAACTCAGAAAGCAACTCCGGCGGTGGTTTAGCCGGGTGGATGAGATACCATTTCGGAGGAGGCACGTCCTGATTACCCGGAGCAATTCAACATTCCAACTCACATCTCTTTTTTCTTTACTTCCTTACTTCTTCGATATACTATTATACCCCAAGGATGACTTCATGAATTTCCCTTTGCACCTTTTCCTTTTCATTTTTCAACGGCATCACAAAATTCGGATTTGAGGGTTGGGGGTTACGAGGCTTTTGATGATTTTCTTTACTTTTTACTGGTTTTCGTTCGGATATTCTTATTATAGCTCTGGCATTTTCACCATCATGGGATGGAACTGGTGTTGTTCCCCTTTTTACTTATATCTCCTTATTGCTAATCGATGTTTCCTTATACTCCAAAATCGTGTTTTTAACGAGTTAACACCTCGAAGAAAGCAAATCTAATGATTATTTCAGCTTTTACTCCTAATAATCTGTACAACATTGTAACCAAATGTTCAATATTTACCACATATAGAACCGTGAGCATGTCCATCCAACAGCAGCTATCCACATTCTTTGTTAAAGTCTACCACCGCCTGAACCCCTAGATTTGAAGTATAAAATAACTAACCCCCCTATAGCTTCGGATTGATGTCCAGACTTGCCATACTACCCTCAATAGCTAGCTCTTCAAAGATTTTCTTGAACACACTAGCCAGCCACTCAAAATCACTCACCTCAAGGTAAACCTGAGCACTAAGCCTCGTCCAAATCGAACCAGCATGCACATAGCAAGGAGACATCGTACTATGCTTCAGTACCAGCCTCTGTTCCATCGCCCTGCACGTAGGCACCGCATCCGCCATTCGAACAACAGGCCATTCCGCCTTTGCTATCCTTCCCTGAGGCACGTTCTGATCATCTACAAGCGTAATCGGCAACCGCACGTTAGCAAACGCGCATTTGCGGAATTCACTTCGTTTCTCCTTTGTGACGTCCAAATGGCCTCCTGAGGAGCAAAATTCACTAAGCACGTCTGTGCCCCAGATCCGGGCAACACGGTTCCCTGCCTCGAAGGCAAGCGTCTGGCAGTATTGCATGATCTTCTCTTCGCCGCCGCATACTTCCTGGCGGTACTTCATGGCGTCAGGGACACAGAGGTAAGGCAAGTCGTCGTTTGTGCCGATGAATTCAAACTGTAGTTCGAAATCCGACTGGGCAAAAAAGGCGTCTATAGGTTTAGCGAAGGGTCCGTCTTCCTCCAATTCTGAGCCTGTCTTCATTATGCGTGGCACTGGCACAAACCCGTGGGAGGTTGGTACAGTTGTACGGATGAGATGCTGGTTGCGTTGCGGGACATAAAACACTGCACATCCACGGGGAACGAAAAGCCATCTACATATAAAGTTAGCATCCTGCGTGAAATTTGGCTAGTTATTTGAAGCGTAGGTATACTTACTTATGGCAATTGCTGACGAAAAAGTCAGGATCCAACTTACCCAGGTCAAGGGGAATTGGCCCACG
>NW_003456426.1:2145620-2202120 GCF_000151425.1 Trichophyton rubrum CBS 118892 | reverse complement strand
TCTCGAACGGCAGCCTGATTCCAGGGCTGCTAACTATGGTATCAAAAACAGCGATCCTGACGTTCAATCCTTCACTGCGTGCCTTGGTCACGGTATCCATGAACCGCTGCACCAGTTCGTCATGGCTGATTGGAAACTCATAATTGACCTTACGAGCACGAACAGGAGTCGTTTCTGCCAGCGAGGCAATAAGCTTCTCCACTGCTCCGTACACGGTAGAGAAGTAGACAATGATATCACCCGGATGGTAGACAAGGTTCCTCAGCACCGTGTTGACGCCCGTGGTAGCATTCTTGACGAATACGGTAGAGTTGACGGGCGTGTTCAGCAGTGAGCTCAGGGCCTTGCGAGACTCAAGCAAGTAGAATGCCAGCTCGAAACGGAGGAATCGGTCTGGACTTGCTTCAAACTTGTCCTGGAGTTCGCGGAACTTGTTTAATATGGCAATGGGATATGTCCCGAACGAACCTGAGAGATTAATATTAGAATCGCTCAATTGAGAATACAATAGAGAGGTATCACTATATTTACCATGGTTCAGGTTCCTAAAAGTCCGATCAATGGGAAACTCCTTCAGTAGGGAATTGCCGAGTGCTTTGGGTTGATATGAGCCCATGTTGGTAACTGCTTTCAGTGATATATAGTTATATATAAATAATTATATAGATCTGAAGAAGTTATATAGTCAGATTGCCCTGTCAACTGCGATTAATGAGGCCCGTCGACCCCTTATATAGACAACCCAGCCCTGAAGCCAGCAATATCAAATAACAGTTGCAAGCTCCCCAGCTGTCTCCGCACGCACTTTTAGACCTCGGCGGCGGCAGCGGTGGAGTCGGGGCTCTTACATAACACCCGCCGCCCGAAAGAGGCATAGAGTACGAGGCGGCTTGCATTAAGCGATCGCTAGGGCCATGCATAGGCTCACAAAATTGGCAAGCTGGGACAGACAGATAGTGGACTTGTCATGGCAAGGGCGCGTTCAGTCGGATCAATTATCAGTACCATTAACAAAACAGCTAAAGTACAAAAAAGGCATGCATGCATGGCTAGCTAATGAGGCCGGCCAATGTATCAAGACGGATGAAGTACAGGGAGGGAGAAGCTGATGGAAGATGCTATGCAATGAATGGAAACGCCGTCTATCCAACCCTCTTCCTCGCAAGGTAGAGTAACAAGCAAGTGAACCGTTCATGCTTGTCGAAACCATCATGCCGTAGTTACCGTATCATGCCAAGTATCAAAAAGAACAAACAGCCACTCGAGAACAAAACAAGTCAAAAAAAAAAAAAAAAAAAAAAAAAAAAAAAAAGAAAAATAGATAACCTTAAAAGAAAGCGCACAGAGTCGGATAATCTATCTGATTAGTCCAAGGGAATTGATTCATTCATCGCTTGCCCTTCTTCTTGGATACGACCTTAAAGGATGCATTGCTGGTCGTCTGATCCTCGCGGCTTGCAGCTGCATTTCCCTTCTTGGCGACTTCGTTCCAGCCGTCTGATGAATTCTTTGATTCGGCAGGGGATCCGAAGGCTCCGGAAGACGCGGTATCGATGATACCCTTGTCAGCCAGCTTGCGGCGTCTGATGAACTCTTCGGCAAATCGGCGTCCATCAAGAGTCTGCGAGTTGGCATACACGGAATCCGAGATGATTTCTGACTCTGCGGGCAAGAAAAGAAGCTGTTGTACAAAGTCGTCGACTAGATACATGTTAGACTCACATATAGGAATACAACTTTATGCATTAAAATAAGGCTTACCATTGATAGAGCTGTTCAAGCCTTTCTCGAGAGCATTCTTAGCCCATTTTGCCAGCTCTTCGGTAGGACGGTTGGCTGTAGTTGCAGCAGAATTGCCCATACTGACGTTTCGGGTCATGATAGTCTTAGGCTTGGTTGCCGGGGTCGGACTGGGAGTAAGACCGGGAACGTTACGGGAGTTAACAGCAGTAGAAACGGGGGCTGCTTTAGCCTTTCCGCTGGCTCCTACGGTAGTCCAGGCGCCACTAGAGGCAGCTGCAGTGGGTTGCTGGGCAGTCATCTTGCTTGCAAGCTCTGCATAGCGTTTTCCTGCTGGGGTTCCGAGAGAGTTGGCAGCGGACGCAGCGGCGGCAGCGGCTGCAGCACGCTGCTTACGAGCCTCTTCTTCCTTCTGGATCTGGGCTAGGGTCTTCTTTGGTGCGGTACTTGCGGGTACTCCTGCGTTCTTACCGCCGGCTGGCTTGGACCAGGCAGATGTATCTGAAGAGGAATTGGCATTTCCACTACGAGCCCAGTTGGCGGTTGATGGAAGACCTGGAGCAGGGGCTGGTGGTGGGTTGGCGCGTTCCTGTTCAGCAAGCGCACGACGGGCAGAGACGGCAAGTTCTTCGAGCCTTGCGACCTTGCGGGCTTCAGCCTCCTGGATCTCACGAAGAGATGGACCCTTGGATGGTTCGATATGCTCCTTAGCCCATGGTGCGATGGAGGTGGTCTGAACTTCGTTTGGGGTCTGGGTCTGCGAACGTGTTTCAGCTGCAAGATTATCTGCTACGTGCTGACGGTTGCGTTGGGCAGCTGGAGCTGGCAGCGGAGACTGTGAAGGTGGAGGTGGGAATGGCTGCGGGAGTCCACTGTCGACCTTTGCCCATGGAGATTCAACTTCAGATGAAGCTAACTGTTGCTGTTGCTGCTGTTGAAGTCTCTGTGCCGATGCAGCATTTTGCACTTGCTGGGTAAGGGTGAGCTCCTGTTCGTTATTTTGCTGGAAAGGAGGCTGATCTTTGGAAGCTGGGGATCGTTCCTGTAGTGGCCTCTGTTGTTCTTGGCTAGGCTCTCGATGATTGGCTGGCTCCTCAGTACGGCGAACGGGAATGTCCTCATCGGCAATCCTCAATGCATGGAACTGACGGACACGCTCCTCTCTAGCCTGCTGGTCAAAAATGGACTCTGGATGGGCCTTATTGAAGTTCTCTTGCTCCTGCTGCAAACGGCTTCGGTCCTGCAGCATGGTGGTAACAGCCTGATTATGTGCCTGGGCTTGAGGGTCCTGTGGTGCTGAAGGAAAAGCTCCGGTGCTGTTGAAACCAAACTGGCCAGCTCCTCTGTTAACATTCATTCTATCTAGCAAGGCAGGCAATTCATCCTGGCCTGTGCTGAAATCCGGCGCGCCGCTTTGGGGCCCCGGAGGGCCGGTATTCTGTCTCATGGGCCCCTCGAAAAAAGCCGGAACGGAGTGGGGAGGTTGAATAGGAGCTTGCATAGGTGTGGGTTGAAAAGCTGCAGGAGAGGTAATGCTACCAAAGCTGGGCTGGCTTTGAAGACTATGGGCACTGGAATGGTGCTGAAGCTGTGGGTTGATAGGGTGAGCTGGGCCCTGGATCTGCTGCATCTTCATGAGAGCTTGCTGCTGAGCAAGGTGTTCCTTTTGTCTGGCCATAAGGTACTGCTCTTCCTGCTTTCTGCGTTCCAGTGCATTTTGCTGCTCAGCAGTAAGAGTGGTACCAAAACTGGGGAAGCTGTTAGCAAATGGAGGCTGAACAGCCCCAGTCTGCGACTGTGAGGAATTTCCCCATGGTCCTGGCTGGTTCATTGGGGGGCCATGCGGTACGCCGATTTGAGGGACAAGGAACGGCTCGCGAGAGTTGCCAATACGTCGAACAAGCTGGGCGAGAGGTTCATATTCTGCATCCTCGAGCTTCTTAACTTGTAGTTCTGCAGTAAAGAAGCCAGCTTTGAACCAGTCGTGCATTTCAAGGCCAGACCATGGTCCCTGAGTGTTACCCTGAGGATCCCGATAGATCCAGCGCATACGATCTGGCATCACCATTTGTCGTTGCTGGGCTGGTGGAAGTTGGTTGGAGGCAGACGCACCATATTGGTTACCGTTGCCATTATCGAGTAACCCTGGGCCGGGCGGAATGGTGATAGTTCCACCGGCGGTAACTGTAGGAGTATGCGAAGTCGTGGTAGATGGATGTGGTAAGCTTACTGGATTCTCTAGAGACATGAAGGGATCTATAGAATATGTGAGCCTTCTCTGTTTTTATGTTTAGTAATGCAACAATAGATATATGCACGTACCTTGTGGCTTGCCAGGCTCGTCCTTGGAGTGAGACTGTTCGTTGCGCATTTGCTCCTGCATAGCAGGCGGGAAGAGAGAGCCCAGTTTACTAGGACGGGAGCCACCACCCATGTTTGAGAGACTAGTCTGAGAGCCAAAGAGGCCCCCTCCTCCGAGAGCAGAGTTACTTGGAGATTGCAGCTCAGACATGGGGCCGAATATCGGGTCACCAAAGCCGAAGGCAGTTCTTTCTCGCGTTGGCGTGCCAGTGGCACTCGTGGTAGGCCATCCGCCGGAGTTACCTAGTGAACCAAGCCCTCCGAGTCCCCCAAGTCCCGGGAAACCCCTATTAGCACCTACACTTGAAGTTTGACTGCGGTCGGCAGCAGGAATGTCAGAAACCAATCCGGGCCGCGGCATGGATCCAAAGGAGCCATGACCAGAGTCATCGCGCAGGTCGCCAATGTTTGGAAGGCGCGCGTGTTGCTGGATATCAGAGCCTTCGTTATCGGCATCTCCAGTGCCAACAACACCATTGTCGGCAGTTCGATCGCCACGCGGACTCTGATAAGGGTTAGTATGCGTTGGGCTCATGGGTTCATGATGCGCATGGTTGGGGGATTGAGATGACGCAACTAGATCACGAAGAGCGGATGTGCCGCCGGGCATCCCAAATGAGGAGAGCCCGAATTGGTCGATGCCTCCTATCTCCTGACCTCCCAGGGCCGCGCTACCGCTACGGCGTTCATCAAAGGGGTTAGTCTCGCTGCGAGAAGGGCGGTTCCTGAGAGCTTCTTCACCAGAATCTCGGGGACCGTCGTCCTCGGCTTCGGGTAGGCGATCAAGGCCAGTACCAGACGGCGATTTGTCCTTATTGTTACCACTACCAGCGACATCTTCGGAGCTTGACTTGGAAAGCAGGTTTTTGAACCGGCTTTCGCTGCGTACGCTCCCAAAGCCTGGTTTCTTGTCTGTGCCGCCTTGGGAACCAACATTGCCAAGAGCAAAATTACCAAAGGCCCCTACTCCCATGGAACCAAAGGCAGACCCCTGGTTAGACGACCAGGGAGAGTTGGATCCAACGGCGCCAACTGGATTGGTGGTGCTACGTTTGAGAGACCCAAACGGGGAGTTGATGTCGAATGAAGAGTCTCGTTCCGCAAAACTCTTGTCCTTATCCTCCCACTTCGAGTCGCCCGAAGAGTCCTTGATATCGGTCTTTCGACGCAAAATAGCTGGGGGTGGGGTCGCGGTGTTTGGTTCGTCACGGAAAAAGCGGGAGCTGGTGGGTGACATTGGATTTCCAGAATCTCCCGTCCCCCGCCTGCGAGGCACATTTCGGGCGGAAGCTGGAGAAGTAGAATTAAAGGAATTCATATGGCCATGAGAGATGGACGACTTGCGACCAATCGTTCCGACGGATGAGGAGCCATCCTTGTTGGCATTTTGCGGTGGGGGTTTGAGAGGCGAGTTGACAGAGGTGGAAAACAACTATAGCCAAAAAATCAGCATGTTGGGGAAGAAAAGGGAAAGCAAGGACAATCAATATCTTGTCAGGGGGGGTATCAAAAACAAGGGATAGTGCCACGCACTTCTTTCTCCTCATCATTCATATCCAACAGGCCTAGAGGTTCACTTTGGCCCTTATGGTCCCAGCAGACCTCCGGATTTGCAGTAGTATTATCTTTGGAGTCATCTTGCTTGCCCCAACTTCCGTTGGTGGATGGGCGTTCGCTGCGGGGGTCCCAGTCGCCCATGAAATAACCAGTGATTGATTTCCCCCAGTCCTTCGACCCTCGGTGGTTCTTATAAAGATTCAAAAGCTGTTCCTTGGAATAGGTATTATCGTTTCCATTACGCGCCGACTGGTAATTGGAGCTGAGGTGGGGTGGGATATAGGCAGCACTAGAAGAATTGGAGGTGTTTGACTGGGTCTGTTGCGCATTCTCTCGATTATGGGAAGGGTTGGTAGCAACAGAGGGTCTCCGGAACGTCTGCGTAGCTCCATTCATACGATTTCGAGACCTGATGTAAATATTAGCCACATTCTTGAACCAGAAAAATAATAATAATAATAATAATAATAAAGGCCGAGTTGCAAAAAAAAGACAGCATCCTGAGCAGCCAGGTATGCAGCATCATATCGATCCGAACGCGACAGAAAGGACCCTACCATTCACCACTATTCAAAGCATCCCTCCGCGAGCCAGGGGCCGGATCTTGTGTGTTTCCAGCTGCCGCAGAGGCAAAAGTAGATGGCAACGGTGAAGACATGGTGTAATCGGTAAGCTGGAGAGCACCGTCAGCAACGAGACAACACTAATAGACAGACGGAAGCAGGATCGAGCGTGTCTGCGGCTGTCATGGACCTCACTGCGTCTCGGCTATAAGCCGATGGTGAAGACGAAGATTTAGCAGGACACACGACAAGCGGTGCTTACCAAAGCGGATCAAGAATCCCAAGCGCGCCAGGAACAAAGAGGAAGAAAAAAGACGACGAAGTGGCGATGCAAGGCGCTGAGAGAGCTGGATCAGAGCTGGATGCTGGAGATGCGAAGTCGCTAAAGATGCTGGGTTTTGTCGCTGCGGTTTGCGTTGACGTTGAAGTCGAGGTTGGAGCGAAGAAAAAAAAGATCTTTTGCTTCTTTGGGATGGCTGGAGGTGGGAACAAGGGCTAGTCACGGGACCGCGTGGCAGTAGCTGCTGCCGGCGGTGAGGTCAGGTGACGCCGCTGCTTACTGGCGGGAGTTCTCTGTGGGCACACACTACGTTATTGTCCACGCACCGCCTTCAGACGAAGCGTAGAGAGAAGGGAAAAAAAAAAAATTTTCAAGGCCGAAGCCGCGGACGACGAAGTTGATATACAGCCCGCGACGGCGAGGACGGATTTGATGCTGGCGGATGGTGATTCGGGGATATTACGACATAGGCAGCGTGCTCGATGGCGTTTGACTAGCTCTGGCGCAAAGATTTGCCTGCGACGAAAGGCTGCGCACGTTGGGAAGCGTACCGTGGAATGCTGCCAGAGAGGCGTTGTTTGAGACAGACTCAATCTCGAGAAGACAGCTGGTATACAGCTCCTAAGGGTATTTTACTATGATAGAGAAGGACGCCGTAGTTCCAAATACGGCTGTTGCAGGAGGAGATTGATGGCTAACGGTCTCAGGAACACGTCTATATAGAGGAGCCTGCCGGGAGATCTCCAGCATCAAAATGGCCCACAGGGAGGGCTACCAGTGCTCCATCTAAGAACATTTAAGAGATGTCTGCCGGAAATGAGGTGGATCAACGTCATCTCCCCGGATCTAAACATGTCAGTGGCGGTCTGGTCCTCCAGGGTGGCCGAGGAGTGGCTTTCTGAGCTCCAGGGTCTACCAACAGGAACTGGAAGTCCAGGAAGTCCACCACTTGTTTGCGTCGATGAACATGTTTGTTTGCTTTCTCAGCTATTTCGCCTTCAAGGAACTGTCTGCTGCCTGATGGCCGTGGTATCTCCAACCGAGAGGTCAAGCGTCGACAGCCTGGTGACTGTTGAGCTCCGGCAAGCAAACATATTCCCATCCCATATACCCCCAGCATTTGACAGGATATCCCACAGTATAAATATGCATCATTTGGCATGATGATCTCTCTGTTTTCGCTATCTTTAATCTTCTATGTAAAGATAGACAAGCGCATGCTATACCTTATCAAGAGAAATCGCTGAAGGAAATATCTACAATATGCCTTCATTCCCCTTTAGACGTCATGGGGGAGCCGAACGATTTGGCCTCACCGGGCCTCTTGACCACTCAGGCATCCAGCCTGGCCGAACCATGGCTTCTGTGCTTGGTCGCCACCGCTATCCATACGTACATGCTCCCGGTCCTGGTTTTAGGAGTGCAGAGCACCTCCTCAGGCAACCGCACCCGCATGCAGGAGCACATGGTCATCAACAAAATGTACCAATGCAAACACGCCACTGTCTTTTCAACGAGCCACCTAGCCGGCAGCAATTGGACCCCCGCACCCAAGCACACATGGCGGCACATCAGCTCGCGCGTTCACCAGAATCTTCACTCCGCAGAGTTGTTCCCGGCGGCCACAGAAGCCACCAGCCCCCCGCTTTCATGCCAATGTTTACACCAAAGCGTGCCAGGGCCCCTCCACTGGAGCTAGATAGTATACCACCCAGGGTACCAATAGCTGTACGTCATCGGCGTGATGGGAGACACCACCGTGACCCCTGGTTCCGCCCTCTCAGGCGAAGACGACTTCATGATGCATCTGATACCCACACCGAAGCAGGCAGGGCATCAACGCTCCATGAATCAGACTGGTCATCCGACGACGAGTCTCTCTTGGGTGTCCCATCTTTCCTAAGGGAAGCGCATGATAGGAGACACCGAAGGAGAAAAGGCCGACGACGTGACCGTTCGAAGGATCGTGATTTTCCAGGCTCGTCTGATGAATCGTTATCTCTATTTTACTTGGAAGGTGAGTTTGACGAGCCGTATCTGTCGGATAGACGCTGGGATGGCACGCACTCGTTTGTTCGACGTCGCCCAGAAGATATGTACTGGTGGCACAGTAGACGACTCTAGGTTTCTTCTGCTCTTACAATGCCTATGTCGAGGATAACGTTCAAGTTTTTTTTGCATGCCGGTATCTATCTAGGATGGGTATTCTCTTGCGTTCTGCTATTTATCTGTGCCAATCGTTACTGCATTCTTATCTCTTGATCCATAATATGGGGTATTCTTCCACGTATCTATCTTAATAGGAGTCTCCATCATATAGTCCTTATTGATTTACAGGCCTAGTCGCTGGAATTTTCTATAATCACTCTAACCATAAACCTCGCTTGTACCGATACCAAGACAGAAGAACATACTCCACAACCCAGCCAACCCGCTCTGACAATAACGTATCATACAGTTATACCTCCCAGACCACCGCTCATTCTCCAGCTTACCATCCGTCCCAACTCTGTGGTACCATCGGCTCGAACTCCCGTTTTATCAAAATCATCCAGAATCTTGTTTATATACTCACCGGCTCCAGATAAGAAAAGGATATGAGCAAAGGCACGGTGCAAAGCAAGGAGTCGAGGTGAAGGAGGCTCGATCGACCGGTCATCACTGAGAAAGAGTTTGCGTGTCACAGGGAGGCCAAACGCCATTGATACGGCTGGCTTCAGACTTTTGACATAGTATGTATGTTCCTGGCCATCAACAGGTTCCAGAAAGATGTCGAAACTTTTGAATAGAAGATGGGCTGTTGAGTTAAGGCTCATAGCATTGAGCGGCCTGTCGATGTCAGTGCCATTGATGATGTGACTAACGTTATAGTCAAACATATTCAATATCTGGATTACGGTCTTCTTGGCTTCGGACTGTGTAGAATGGGAAGTAAAAAAACTTAGCTTATTACGAATAGAAAATTCTGATTATTTTGAAGCAGTGACTTACCAAACCAGAACTCGTGTCTGATTGCATTAGAGAATGGGGAATGATATGAGCCACCTCTAACGCATATAACGATTGGCCCCTAAGCTGCATTCCCTCATCGTCTCGAGCATCTGGGTCATTTGACAGGCGACTGATTGCCTCTTTAAGGTCAAAAGACTGCGAAACCACGCATTTGTGGTGATCGCGTAACAAGCATAGACTGCGGAGGCCTGCAATTCGATCAGGTGTGCCTATGAACTCATGTTGTCCTTGTACTCTTTGAAGTGCCGAAAGACTAGCAGGGGAAGGTTGTGGGGTTATCGTGCCAGTTGACCTCACTGCAAAAACAGCGTCAGCAGCAGGAACCAAGGGGTTTAGTTTAATCGGGCAAAGCTTACACGGAGCAAAGAAATGATTTAAAAGCAGGTCTGCAAAATCCTTCAGCTCGTGAAGTAAACTATCATTTAACTCAATATCCTCAGTGCTGTCGATGTCTATCTTTATAGAGGCGAAGAAGAAACGTAGTATCATATCTTTCGATAGCTCAGACCGTGCAAATTCATATGTATAGCGAATCAGCAGGTGAGGTTTGAATTTTGCACTGGAGCTGACGTGATTGCCGAAGTATTCGATGGCCTTCTCGAACCTCCTGTGAGCGTGAGACCGCTGATCTACAGTCAGAGGCTCTTCGGCAGAGAAATCAATCCCATTTTCGAAGGAAGTTTGATGATGCTGGTGGGGTTGTGCCGGCATCTGAGACTGTCCAGGGAGATCGAAGACGTCTTCATACGACGACTGGCGTCGATGTTGTGACGCCATCTCCAAAAATTGAACAGTAACAGCAAGGCGAAGGCAGACGGTTGTTGGCGATCAGGCTGTGCGAAGATTAAGCCAATAGTCAAAGTAGTGAGCGTTAGAACCACCAGTTGTTAACGCCGTGCACCTACGCAGCTCTAGACGTCGTCACTTCATCTGTCTCTGTGTACTCCGTATGTAAATCTTAATAAAATATAAAAGTGCGAATTTTACTCAGAGAATAAATGATAGTAGCAGAGTGGCGCCTCTGGTTGTGACAAAGACAATTGCAGGTTATGTACCTTCTCGAGTATACCCAAGCAAGTCCTGCACTTGTTTGCACTGTCTTCCAATATGAAGGTGTCCGTCGCGGAGAGCCGTCAATTGTCGATTATCCTCATCAAAGAGGACAAACTGCGCCCATCTTCCTACCGTCCGTCTTCTTGATTTCGGACTGTGTAGGATGGATATAAACAATTATCTAATAACGACTCTCTCTGCAGCCAATCATTAACTAGGGAGTGGGATTGCCTGGAAGGGCAGGAATCCACTGACACGGGACACGTCGAGAGTTGCCATGGTCACTGCCGGGCATGTTCTTCGTAGCAATGGTGAGCCCAAGACTCCATTCTGTAGAATGATGGTCTAGTAAGGGTATTTATGAAGGATAACTTCATCCTGCCTATCACTAGGGAAGGTTAGCTATTTGCTTAGATGTCATGATTAACTAGTAAATAGAAATATAGGCTAGCTACCGGTTCAGCCCATAGGGTGCCTGGGCTGGGCCATATTGCTCATAAAAGCTGTGCCCCTTTTCCATTCCAATTGTAGCGAGGTCAACATTTTGTCTCGGAACAGGCCTATAAACATGCCTACCTGCAAACCACAGAGTAACTTGGACAGTGTAATAGTAGAGAGAGAAGACAAAATTTCATAACCGAAGGGGCGAGCGCGCGCGAGCAGGGTCGATCAACCTCCTCTCGGGTTGGACATGGCTTTCATATGACGCCAGTAATCCAAGAGGTCCCTACGGGCTCTTGTTATAACCTCGACCTCCATCTCATCATTTCTCGGCAAACAGAATATCCTGTATAATTTCTTTTGAGCCTCCGAGAGCGCAGCTTGAGTGGACACACGGATGTTGAATCCCTGAACATATAATGCGGTAACGCGGGACCAGCTCACCATAACTATAGCCTTCTGTGACCTGAGAGTTGTCTCGGGTACGGCAGCACACACCACCACTTAAGGATGGGGCTCAGAAGCCCAGTATGGAATGTCGCTGCCAACAGGCGACTCGGGTTGCACGGGCTCGGGAGCAAGCACACCGACTAGTGACGATGGGGAGGATTGGTGCTACGGCGGACTAAATGAACCATCGGGTCAAAATTCGTTTTAACGCTGTAATACGTAAATGCCACGCAACCAATCAAACAAAATATATTTAGAATCAGGAGAATTCGATTAATTAATCTAAGCTACTTATTTTTCTTAACTAACGGGCCTAGAGTATATCTAATTATATACTCCTTAATCTTCTATATAAACTACATATCCTTTAACTAAATAGTAATATGGCGGGTATAAATCGCTATAAGGTTAGCTACTATATTAATTATAATAATATTAGTATCTAGTAAATCTATAAATATTCAAGGTAAAAGGTAGTTATATTTACTTTTAAACTTATTAACTAGGAAAGCTTCAGTCACTTCTTGCAAGGTTTCTAATACTAAAGTCTGAATTCTAAAGCTAGTATTGTAATTTGACATTATCTCGTGTATCAACCGCCGAAATGGTAGTTTAGGGATAAGTAATGAAGTAGTTTGTTGGTACCTAGTATTTAATTCTGGTCAAAGAAATCATTCACCTAGTCCCCGAGTCACTGCTTTGGTTGAATTGAATGTTTGTCGAGTTGTATGCAGACAACCGGTAACTGAATCCGTATATCCGTTTAATTTTTGTATACTCTCTTGGTCACCGACGGATTCCAGGACTTTCAAGTACTGCCAAATGAGAATGGGGTCTGTGGTTTTTGGCTTGGGACTGAACAGCAGCCTCTTGAGATGCACGCCCAGGCACCTCGACCCAGGCACTTTAGTTGACGACGAGTCTTCCTCCTCACCCTTATTAATGTCCTCCTCTGAATCTGTAATTCTTTCTTTGGACTTTAATTTAATAGTAGATTGCTTCGTTTTTTGCGGCGATCTCGATAAAAATTGACGGTAAAAACGTGAGGTAAAAAGGGAGTGCCGCGAACTTAGCCGGTCTGAGTAGAACGATCAGACTGCTAGAGACTTCATATGTATATGCGATCATCCCGGTCACTTCAAGTCTCCCACAATAAGGCTCTGACACTATGTAGTTGACTAGAGCAGGCCATGATCGGCTCGAAAGTATCATCTATTGAACAACGGCCCTGGCATAGTGTTGTTGAATCGATTAAGCAGAAAGTACTAAATGAGACCAAACCGAGATGACTGCCGAGGAGATTGATGAGCTCTACAAACAACAGACCAAACAACAGACTGCTAGGGCCGCCCTTTCGCTCATTGCTCGTAGGAGTAGCAATGTTGTTGGTAATGATATTGGTTGTTTTTGCCGTTTGCAGCTCATTGGAGTGTGATGAAGGTGAGCATAACTATACTAACAAGTTAGTTAGTCTTCTCAGACCCTGTCTTGAAGTAACTAACTAGTGATTCGTTGCATTTCGTTTCCGCCTCAAAATATCTTCCCTCCCTTGTTAAGTCTCTCGCAGACAGGCTTGTTTACGGGGTACAACAGCTCAAGGCAGCTAGCTCTGAGGACATCGGCTTCCGTTTATAGTATTGTCCAGAGACAGCGCCGTATAGCCGTGAGGGGACACATCCGTACTTCCTCCTAAGTCAGGTATTGTAGTTGATGGGAGAAACACTTATGTCGGTCCAGTAATGGTCTGTTAAGGCTGGTCTTAGGCTGAGGACCTGGGCTGTTTTGTTCAGGCCGCATGCGTCGTTGATATTTGATGCAACTCTTCCTCTTTATATGCACTTTTCTCGAGACAGGACGGAGTATAAGTGGCAAAAGAAGTACACTATCCGGTGCATATGTTCTTGGAGTCATTTTGTTGGTCAGGTGTAATAATGGCATAGGTAACCTGCGATGCGTCCCCTTCGATGCGACGTTCGGGTAGTTGGTCTGTAATGCCCATAATCCAAAAATGCACATCCGTAGTCCCGTCATAGATATCGGGTTCGCGGGGCTTCACCTTAACGGTCTTGTCGGTGAGTTCAGCGCGAAAGAAAGTTGTAATAGCCGGCTGGCTGGGAGGTACTTTGTCTGCCTCTTTATTGGTGTTTGAAGTTTCTGGGTATACTTGTGGATGACTTGCTTTAGTCCTCGTAGTAGGAATGGAGAGCAGGACTGGGATGTTTGTCGCAGTTCTGCGCCTAGCTTTTTCCAGGACCAGTGGAAGAATGGTTGCAGTGCTTCTGACACCTCCTGAAGTCGAAAGGCTTCTTCAGCACCCCTAAATTGTTCGAATGGAGTAGGGGGGTGGGGGCAGATTGCTTATCACCAGTCATATACAATCGAACAGAATTAGCCTATATTCAACACCAAAAAGGGGGATAATATCTAGCACAAATACTTACCACAATTCGCGAACGGAGCATTTCCGGACACAAGCTCCGGATCTCAGCAAAAGATCTCGGTGTCAAACTTTTCGGCCGTTGCACGCTGGAAGAGAGATTCCTAGATGGAGCATTATTTCTCTAGTATCTTCTGGGTCTTCAGATCTTAGGGAATAAAGCACGGCGGGCTCATAGCCTCTGCTAACAAGAGTCTCTGGATTGTGCAGGGTAACTATCTGGTAGTCAACTTGGGCTGGGGCTCAGGTTGAGATTTTATAGCCATGCCCGTCAACCACTTCTCAGAAGTGAATATGCTGGCTGAATGAATCCTTGAGATCTTCACTCAACCAGTGAATCACTTGGAACATGATGACCTGGCACGGCCAACTACTCTGAAGCCGGCCCCTGGATACCAGCAGCTGCCGTCATGAAAGAAAGCCGGTCAAAGACACCATGCGCGATCCCGTAAGCGATCACCCGCAGTCATACACCTCCGGCTCTTCCTAGGCGGAAGCTCCTCTCAGAGACACGGCTACGTGTTTCCCGTAAAGCCAGTGGCAATCAAAGCGGTCTATCAGGCTGTTTGTTGCTGCAGAGTCCCGGGTATTCTTCCTCCCTTCGTATGCTCCATCCCTGGGTAACTCGCCAGCTGGCGCACTGGTTAGTTAGTTACATCTATGTCAGGGCGGACAAGTTACAGGCTCCCTGCATCTTAGTCAACAGCCAGCCGGTTGCTAATGATTGAAGCAGTCCTGGAAGCGAGGAGTTTGTATCGTCAAATTCAGCCAACAGAGGGTCCACACTGGTTGGTTAGGTTAGGCTAAGTTAGGGTTGGCCACAAAGTTGACTTGCGGCCGAAGTCCAGATTTCGAGCTTATTTAACTGGAGTTGACTCTCTTCTTCCTCGTATGGCCGTCTTTCCGTGGTGAAACTCATCCACAAGCCCGTTTCTATCGGTCGAAGAGATCCAACAACGGCCTGACATCGTTGATGAACGGCAGCCTGGGATGCGGAAACTTCACTGCATCCCCATCTGGGGCCCGCGGTAACTAGTTGACTGGTTACACAGATGTCTTCAACATGATGGGCTACGAATGCACGTACTTCTTCCACCGCGAGGCTTGTAGCTTGCCAGATGCGTCGAGAATTCCATACCCCGAGGATGAAGATCCGGTCTGGTAGTTAGTTACCTGTTACGCCTTCTTTAGTCAGCGTGGCTGATGCCCTGGTAGATGCATTCAACTGGAAACTCAACATTGGAATCCGTAAAAACAACAGCATTGAGCATCTTCGGCTTGCCGAGAGAGATGTCAGATTTAATGTCGATGCCTTGAAAAGAGTCGCTGCCAGAGCTGTCGGGCGTGACTCGAGGACCGGCACCACAAAGCTTCCAGAAGGCGACTTCAACATCTTTGCGCTGTGCTTCGCTCTAGTAGTTAGTTAGCTATTAAGTAACTTTGTGTCAAAACTTCAGCTCTGCCTACCATTAGTGTGGGCTCACTCCTTTTGGTGTAGCGGCAGACTTTGACACTTTGTTAACTAGCTAGTTGTGTTTTATGTCAGGATTAACAAGTCCTCCTCTGTGTTAGTAGAACTCGCAAATGGCTCATGCTCCCTTTGGGAACATGGGGCAGAAGGCCTTTTTGTCCCATGGTCCTGTGGTTCATGCTTCGCAGAATCAACAAATATAATCTAACTAAAATACTCATTCTGCAGCGTTATTTATCCCTTCCACTGACTTCCTCATACACAATTGTATGTGCCCATTTAGGGTAGCAAACCTTCAGTTCTATAAATGAGTAATTATTTGGTAGTTTTGCAGTGGTTAAAGTCTGCTGTCGAGATATATACATCTTGATTGGTAACACAGAACAATTGCTTACTACCGTAGACACTAACATTCAAGACGCAACTGGCACAAAAGAGAGACACGTCTTGGGGAAGGAGATGTACCTAGGCGAACTAATTAATTTTGATATAGTATTAAGGTTCTGCTGCTCCTACTTACTATCAATGAGTTCCAATAGCATTGATCGCGTTGGTTGCCGCTTCTTCAAAAATTTCGGCGTTGGGTTCGGTATCAACAGCAATATACATTGTGGTGATTACTGCGTGGGTTCCACCATTCTTTTCACGCCATTCCTTGATAGTAGAAGGTATTTTACCCGCATTGGGTTGAAGTTGGTACTTATCTCACTCAACATTTCGTAGGTGCTGACTTACTACGGGGCGGTATACTTAAGAGCCACTATGACCCCCTCAGTGAGAGCAGTGCGCGCGCACAATTTTCATTACAACTATCTTTTACCCTCTACACTGACCAGGAAACACGCCCTGAATCCAAAACTCCCGCGTCAGTCTAGGACTACCCCCGTGTTCGCGATAAGACGACACACCTCGACAATGATATCCGAACGCGACCTGTTCACGTATACATCCGGCCGTTACCTTTATAACGAGAAGCTTCGCCTTGCCGAGAGATATGTCGAGTTCAATGTCGAGGCGTTAAAAAGGATTGCTGCTAAAGCTGTCGACCGAGACTCAACCGCCAGTATCAAAAAGCTCGCAGAAGGTGGTTTCAACAGAGTGTTTCTTCTTACTATGAATGATGGCTTCGAGGTCATTGTGAAGATACCGTATTTGCTAGCAGTACCACAAAAACTGACTACCGAAAGCGAGGTTGCTACTTTGGACTTTTTGCGGGGGAAAAGCATACCCGTTCCCAAGGTATATGCTTGGTCATCCGACAAAGAGAATGAGGTCGGAACCGAGTATATCGTTATGGAAAAGGCTACTGGTAAACCATTGACCGATCGATGGTTTAATATCACTCCCAAAGAGATGTTGAAGTTGGTGACGAGTTACGTGGATATCGAGAAGAAGCTTTTTTCGTTTCCATTCGCAGCTCACGGAAGCTTGTACTATAAAGAGACATTACCCCAGAATCTTAGGGTTGATCTCTATTCGCCGGGAGAGCTAGGAGATGACAGGTTTTGTATCGGCCCCGTCACGGATTACATGTTCTGGAGTGGAAAACGTGCAAATTTTGACTTGAATCGAGGCCCTTGTTAGTAGTCCGACTGCAGATGGTATGACTGTGACGTACTAATTGTGTATATAGGGCAAGATCATTGTCAATACCTACAAAGTATTGGTGAGCGGGAAATAGAATGGACTAAAAAATTTGGCAAACCTCTGATGAACGACTTTCCCCACAATGCTCTGGAAAACATACCACGCGAGATATCGCAAGATGTCTACATCGACTTGCTCAAAAAGTATCTATCCTTAGCTCCATATATATTGCCTCAAGATCCCACCGACCCTATGAATAAACCGACTCTGCGTCACCCAGGTACGTTCTCTTGTGCGTCGTATTTACTGGCAGAGCTAACGAGGGTAGACCTTAACCCAAGCAATATCTTTGTTTCTGAAGAAGGCGAAATAACCTGTCTCATTGACTGGCAATATGCTGCTGTCCTGCCACTTCTACTGGTCGCAGGGAATCCACCAATGTTTGACAACCCAGACTCCGAACCACCAAAAGATCTGGAGAAACCATCTCTACCGCCAGACTATGATACCCTAAGTGCAGAAGAAAGGGAGCACGCGGATGAACTCCACAGACAAAGGATGCTTTTCTGGCTGTACATGGTATTCAACGGAAGAGACAACAAACCTCACCTCACAGCTCTTCGGTACCCATTGCTGATGCCGCGACAGCACCTCGTTGACAGAGCAGGACGCCAATGGACTGGGAACTTTATCACCTTGAAAGGTGCGATTCTTAGGGTGGTTTCCAATTGGCATATAATTCTTGGAAAACGTGCAGGAACTATTGAATGTCCTGTCAATTTCACTAAGGAGGAAGAAGAAGAGTTCTATGCTATCGAAGAGCAATGGTTTCAATTCAACATTCTAACAGAACATTTGCGTTCAAAGTTAGATCATCTAAGCGAAGATGGCTGGGTGAGGAATGAATCATACGATAAAGTAGTTGCCTTGAACAAAGAGTTCAAGGAAGAATGGTTGGCTCGGGGAGAGGATGATGATGACCGGTTCCTTGTTGAGAAAGGTTGGCCGTTCCAAGATCATGAGGAGGTCGACTAATTGTTTGATTGGTAATACCCGCACATGATGAGTTTGGCTGCGTAAATAAAGGTTTGCTTCCTGTCGTCCGTCGTCCGTGGTTCTGTTCTTCAAAACGAATTTTTGATAGAAGTTATTTGTTGTAAATACCTTTCGCTAGTTAACCCTCGGGCAGTAGTGAACTTGGATACCTGTCCACATATCCTGCACCTAATCTGTACAATATGCAAGACCCATCTCCTGAAATTATCCTAATATTATCCACTGAAGATGAAGTTGATATTGCTTGCTGTTGATGTTGTTGTTGCCGCTTGATGTTGAAATCGTTGTATTAGTCATATCGCCGAACTTTATCCGGCCCCGCGGTTGTGCCTCGGCAAATCTGATAACAAGCGACGTCGATTTCTAAACAGCCTGCAAGAAACGACACTTCACCGCCGTCGACTAGATATTTTACGCATCTACACTTGTTGCACCGGTTAATTCGACTCTGCAGTTCTCCTTGTCTGCTTATCCCATAATTATATCTATCTCGGAGCTCGGATTCGTCAGTTTACTGCTTTCCCAGTGGGCATGACGACATAATCGCTACATCCCCGAAGGAGAATTGCCGCCTATAAACCGGGCATAACTTGGACACGCCGTATTTTATTTATTTTCTCTATGGTATTTTTTAGAGAGAGCACTGATACGATACCAATTTCGTTAAGGGTTAGGCTTGAATAACTTATCGCCTGCTTTCCGCATCTGAACGTGAGTGTGACATGACAATTCTCAGGGTTGAGGAAACCCTCAAGCCCTATCCCATTATCTGCCGCGTTTTCCAACCGGCTATCCTTATGTGTATATATATACTCCGTATGTCGATCTCAATCGCTTATATATCTTTGTAGAGCTCAATTTCGATCCCCAGGAGCCGGTACCCCTATAATAATTTCCTGGAGTATACAACAGCCCATCCATACCTGGTATAGATTTCTTCAGGAACGTCCACAATCATGCATGCTATCACAATTACAAGCGAGGATGGCAAGTTCGGGAAGCCTGGGCAAGTCTATTACCCACTCTCTCTCCGTTCGGTCCCAATGCCAACTCCAAAAGGGACTGAACTGCTCATCAAAATCACCGCAGCCTCACTTAACCATCGGGACCTCTTTATACGAAAACACTTATACCCAGGGACCTGTTTCGAAACGGTCCTACTAAGTGATGGAGTTGGTATTGTGGCTTCGACAGGACCGGATGTGCCCCATGCTCAATCCTGGGTGAACAAGCGGGTTATTCTGAACCCTGCCACCGGCTGGAAAGATGCCCCCGATGGGCCCGAGAGCGCCACTGGATTCAGAATCATGGGAGGCACAAGCCTGTATGACAAGGGAACCTTACAGGAATACATCACCCTGGACATGAGTGAGGTCGAGGAGGCGCCGGAGCATCTGTCTGATGCTGAAGCGGCGGCTCTGCCGTTGACCGGGTTGACTGCTTGGAGAGCACTCGTGACCAAAGCTGGTGAAGCTAACTCCAGCACCGGAGCTGCCATCTTGATTACCGGTATTGGTGGAGGTGTGGCGCTGATGGCTTTGCGCTTTGCGGCGGCAAGGGGAGCGGATGTATATGTCACAAGTTCTAGCGAGGAGAAGATTAAGCAGGCTGTCGAGCTCGGAGCTCGTGGTGGAGTGAACTACAAAGAAACGGGATGGGAAAAGAAGCTGATGGGCATGTTGCCAAATGGGAAGGCTAAATTCGACGCTATTATCGACGGTGCGGGCGGGGAGGTCGTTGAAAAGGGGGTGAAGTTGCTTAAGGTACGTCTTTTTTTCTTGTTATATATGCCCACTTCAAGCTACGGGTATTTCAGAGCCCACACCTCCTTATTCTGCCTTGCCGGGCTTGTGAGGTGAAAACACACCTTCTCTCCTATTTACCGCTATGTTCTCTCTATATCGTGGCTTGATATGATATAAACAATTACGCCCCGAAAGTCTAAACGGTGTGGTCAACCGCAGAGTGGACATGGCACCAAGGCGCTGTGGTCGGGCTCTTTTGCGCCTCCTCTGATAGGCACATATCGACGTGATTCAGCCGAGTGGCTCTATATAAGCTTCAATTAAGGCCCGTTGCTAACGTTTCACGTTTCACACTTACCTTTTAGGACGGTGGAATAATCTCCATTTATGGCATGACGGTTGGCCCAAAGATGACATGGTTAATGCAAGCCGTGATGAAAAACATTGATCTCCGGGGCACTACAATGGGCTCTAGGAAGGAGTTCAAGGAGATGGTGGACTTTGTCAAGGAGAAAAAAATAAAGCCAGTCGTGTGGAAAGTTGTCCAGGGCATTGACAACCTTGACGGTATCAATGGCTTGTTCGACGATATGCAAAAGGGCAATCAGTTCGGCAAGTTGGTAATCGAATTTGGCGATTCAACTGGAAGCAAACTGTGAGAGGCATGGATAGCTAAACCCCGGACACTCCTTGACCGGCGTCTCCGTGAGGGAAAAGGGGGATGGAGCACGATAGTTAGTTACTCGTAGCACCTTGGCTAGTTCGTGAGCAACATCACCAACACCACCAGCCATAGTATCTAAGCTAGCTAAGTAACTAACTGCTAGCTCACTTGCCATGGTTAAGAAAAGAAGTAATCAATCGATTTTCTTCCCCCCTTACGCCCACTTCGTTTTTTTTTTTTTTTACCCAGTGAATCAACGAGACCAGTCCATCGTTCTAGCCTCCCCCCAGGATATTTTCACAAAAAGAAAGCTGCAGGACGGGTTGCGTTTGCTTCCGCGCGTGGAGAAAGCTCTGAAATGAAACGCAATATCAAGGGACCTGTATAGACCAGGGGTAAGCTCCAGCTTGGCTCTCCGTCCCCAACGCATTCTACGCTACGATTGCCCGACCTCGAATGGGCTTCAACACACGCCGCATCATCACTGAAAATCACATAATCTCCGAGCATGAACTAATTTACCGCCCAGTTCGTTATACGAGAAGCTAAGACCTGCGAGCACTTCATGTTTTCGCAATATCAAACGGCCAATATACAGTCCGTGCGGCGAGGGGGGTTGTTGATTGCCCGTCCTGCCTGGCTGTTTGCCTGCAGTATGGTCAATTCGCCCGAATGAAAGGTCGAAGAGGACTGACGCTGTGTCCACCCGTGACCCCTTGGCCCGTCTCTTTCATTTAATTTACTTCATGCTACCGGACCCAAAATGCACCAAAATGCGATGCAGGCAGATCACCGTACCCTTGATACGCCGGAAGCAGATCTTGACGGGGAGAAGGGTGAAAGAAGAACCGCGGGCTGCATGAGACGCAAGATCTGTGTATGTATGTCGATCATGGGCGGGTAGGGGAGTTTAGGAGCTGTCCCCGGAGCTCTCAGAGCTGCCGGAGCTTGCTCGCTTGCTTGCTGCTCAGAGCTTGACATGTGTCGGGTGCTTCGTTTGCGTGTTCGACGGTGTACGCCATCCTTTTAACCCCTTTTTCTGCTCTGTCTTCTCTTCGTCACAGGACATGAAAAGCAGGAAGCCGAAAGCTGATGAGGGTGAAATTTAGAACTATGGATCTGCCCCTGGATGGAGTCATAAGGTCAGTATGGAGTACCGACGGGAAGGTCGTGGAGCGAAAATGATGCAACGTATCGCACAGCTTGCATTCAAATCGTCCTGGACACAGCAGAGAAGGAGAGGGAATGCATAAGAAAAAAGTGGACGGGGCCTGCATGTCCATCGAGTATCCGTTCCACCCAATTGCCAGGGGTATAGAGTGCATCTCAACATTATGACTGTTATTCGTTAGTTATCTCGGGGGGAGGGGATTTTGTTAGCCTCGGATATGTCAACAACACGGAGTATGGGTTAGCTTCATCAGCGCTGTAACTTACCTTGTGGCCCATGATTCCAGCAGTTCATACTCGGCGCTCTTAAGCGAACGGAAATGGAGCCCCGACCGCAGTTATTAACTATTTACAAGGGCTACCCACCTTGGAAGAAGTTTGGAGAAAAAAATCATGAACCTGGCCACGTCTGCTCTTGTTCATATTTTTTTTTCGTTCATGCAGGCCAGTTTGCTTATACTTGGCGTTAAGTAACGGAAAAGCACAACGTCCGTTTCAACAAGGTGTCTGTACATTTTCCTGAGATTCTGATTTCCGGCTGTGATCTTCTCCAGGGCAAAGGAAAGTATGTACAAGGACAGGCGTGGTCTTCGCTCTGGTGAAAGGAGTTCGCAGGGTGCAGCCAGCAACTAAGTGACTTGGAAGATGAAACGCCAATTTCCAGCTGAACAAGGGGAATCCACAGGGAATTGGGGAGAAAGAGGAGGATACAGCGAACAAATGCACGACAGCAATGCGGAGTATGGAAGCGTGCTACAGAGTTACCTTATGCTGGATATGTGCGTCTGGGGCTTGCTAACTGTGCCCCAGTCGGCACACATGTATCAAGTGTAAATATACGGAGGAGGCAGTGAAAGGCAGTGGGATGTGCTTACACCGCTTGATACATTTAGAGGAATGGGGGGAAAAAAGGAAAGATCGGAAACGGGATAATTAATCTAATTGCTCCCGAGCAGCCTAATATGGGTTGCGAAGTGCAAATGGAGGATGGGATAAGGCCCCGATGTCAGTTTCAAACACCTCCGTACCTCTCAAGGGAAGACAGCAAGTACCGTAAAATCGGCCTGGTTTTGTACATACATCCATTTTGGATGACCACGTTGCACAAGATAGCATTTCCTCATCCATTGAAAGTTAGCCAGGCATGGGCTAGTTCGGCCGGTGACAAGCTTGGTAAGGCGTGTCCTCCGTACGGAGTACCGAGTCAGTCAATTAGGAGAAATTATATATAGAAAAAGTGTCTGACAATTATCCGCGATAATCGTAAATCCTGCTTGATGACAGAAAGCGTTTCGGGCCGAATGATTCGCCAGCACGGCCGTTGGGAGATAGGGCAGAGGGAAGATCCCACAAATGCCATCATCCCCTCGTATGCTGCGCCTGTCGAACAAGAAAGGGCAGTGAAGTCATCTTTAAGGATGCCAGAGGAAGCATGGGAAAGAAGAAAAGAAACGCCAAAAATGCTACCTCCCTCTCTGGCGGTTCATCGAAGGGTTCCATCTGGTGTATTTAGAGTTTGGCTATCCGAACAAGCGAGAGGTGGAATGACAGCACGGTCAAGCGACGAGCAACCAGACGACTCGCCAGCGAGCAGGCTCCAGTATCAGGGCTGTGCATGGCAGAGCATGTATTTTTTTTTATGCTGTCTCTTCCGTTTCTTCGGCCTCTGATTGGTGAGAATTTGGCCAAGGTCAGCTAAAAATAACAGCGGACAAGCTAAAAACTAAAAATAGCATATTAGCTAAGCACCCTTTTTTCGGTCCCAGAGTTGAAGAACCGGCAGCCAGACTACGAGAACCAACAACCACCGACGCGGGAGACCCAACGCCAGACGATGACAGACAGCCGCTTAACTACGCGATGAGAATAATAGCGTGGAATAATATCAGGAAGATTGGATAGCCAGCAACTGCGAGAAAGAGCTATTATAGTGGAATAATGAGAGTTATGCTGCATCTACCTTTTATGTATGCTGCATGCAAGCAAGTATGTGCGACGTCGGCGTGATCACACTGTAACGGTCGACCACCACCCTTTGCTGGCCTTGCAGAAAGGGGTGTGTATGGGTGATTCGGCAGCCAGTAGCGAGCCACGGAGATAAAAAGAGACATTCTGGCACACGAAGCCCAGGGATACTGATTATTGTCCTGATGGATTGGATCGACGGCCACAGTAGTAGTAGTAGTCGAAGTGATACCTGAGGATCTCCGTACCTCATCGCAGACCTCAGCTTCTTTTTGCTTCTGTTGGGATGCAGCAGTGTGCGGTGGTGGATACTGCCATGCACGAAATGCTCCATGCACAGAACAGAACACCAGCAGCCAGCCCATCAGGAAAAATAATTATGACGTCCAGCAGGGATCGAGGAAGAAAGCCACCGCCCACGCTGATCCCTGAGAGCAACGGCTCCTTCAATGGACCCTTATCCGGGCTGGGTGGGCTGTCTAGTCAACTGGCGGTTCTCCATTACGCCCACCATAGAAGCCGTCTTCCAAGTAATTACTGTTATTGTTATCATATTTCTCCCAGCGCTATAGCTGCTCCTGTATCCGCACAGCGTACTCCGTACAAGGCCTGCCATGCCATGCTGGCGCTCCCACTCTATATCGAGCAGCGCTATTATACTCAAGTCGCAGAGTGGAAAGCGCAAAAAAGGCGAAACGCCGGCGGTGTTACTAGCGTGCAACCCGCGAGCGTGGGTAAAATGCCAATACCGGCGTTACAGCAGCTCGGTGGCCGCTGATTGGCGCGTGACCGTTCTCATGTGACCTTCTTCGTCATCCGCCTGCTGTGAACTTACGGTATCGCGTGTATCGTTATGTACCGGACAGGGCAGGCGCACGGCGGAGGACCCACTATTCGCCGCTTCGGGAAGGGGCCATGCTGTCCTGTGGGTCTCGGCGCTAGTCCCGATCAGGCGCCAGCGGGGGAAGCCAGCGCCGGTAACTTTGGTAACTTTCGTCACGCTGGTACCGCTCTTTTTTTTTTTTCCCTTCGCTCTTTCTTGTTCGTTCCTTCCCTTTTCTTATCACGCTTAAAACAACTTCTCCTCCTCGTTTCTTTTGACGTCCTCCTCTTCCTCTCTTCTCTTCTTCTTCTTCTGCCTTCGCTTGCTATCCTCACGCTTCCATCGTTTTGATTCTCTCGTTTACACCGTCCTCGTCCTCACCATTCTCCTCGATATCAGCTATCAAACACACTCGCTCCTCTCACGAAGTTACGCTCGCTAACCCGGTTGTCCCCGTCGTGTTGTTTTTGTCCCTTGTTTTCCGTGCCCTGCTGCCAGCCCATCCTCCACCCAAATCCGACAATACAGAAAAAAAAAAGAAGAAAAAGAGAGAGAGGGAGAGAGAGACCGCTGCTCCTCTGTTAGCTTCCCTTGACCAGTCTCACCCTATTCATCGCCGTCGCTATCATTGTTCTGGGTCCATTTCGTTATTATCCATATAATCTATCGTTAATATCCGTCGCAACCGAGAGCCGCACCACTTTTTTCATTCGGTCGCTTCGAAACGCTCGGCCTGGGAGCTATATCTTATTTTATATATATAATTGAAAGCAAAGCAACCCTTACTCACGCTCTCCGGACAAGAAACGCCGAGTTCAAACTCGTCGGGTATCGGCAACCAGGCAGATATAATCTAGGCCATACCTCTCTGCCTGGTATATATCACCACCACCTCGACCATTCTCATCACCAACAACACCAACATCACCGACATCATCCTCAGTCTTGCAGTTAGACGCAGACTAGGGTTCCAGCTGAATTCCGTAAAGGTATTCATATGAAGAGGAGGATCTTGACGGGCCAACCTCTTATCAAGGTATGTCGCTGTTACGGCTCACATATCTCCCGTTTCACATAATTCCCTTTGTTGGACTCTCCCTGATCTTACATTGCCGTCTCTACATCATTTTTTGATGTCTTGAAGGTCCGAGACTAACTAAGTCAACAGGTATCCTGATTCTTCCGTGTGCAGCATTTGTCAATTTTATTGGAACGAACAGTGGCTTTCTAAGTCTCTAGCTTCTTTTCCTTTATTCTCTCGGTGAGTTTCTACTTGCTCGCTGCATCTACCCGATACCCTTATTTTTGCTTCTTCTCCGTCATGTTCGCCTTGAAGATCATTCTCCATACTAACCATAAAACAGCTTAGTTATTGCTTGATTTTTCCTTATTTTCACTTTTCTTTCACGGGTCAACCAAAATTTCCTCAAGGACCCCGTTCGACAAACTCATCAAAGGAACACAAGATCAGACATCTGTTCGATCTCAACATTCGCCTTGTTCCGTACAACCCTTCCCGTCTAAACTGACCGAACGAATTAGATCTACGAACTTCAGTTCTAGTCTTAACATCTTCATTCGTTCACCTTTGATCGGAAGTAATTTTTTTCAATGATTTTTTAATTTTAAAAAATCTCACCGTCACTCGTTTATAGTTCAAAGAACTACGTACCTGACCAGATACGCAGTTCTTATTAATTTTGTGCCTTTTGTTTTGGGATCTAGTCTCAGTCACTCGCTTTTAAACCAAACCGCGTTCCCGCTGCATACTCTGCAATACCGCCAATCTGGCTTACTCAAAGACTCACGGAGCTCCGGTATGTATTCCATCCCCTGGCTTCCCTCTTCTGGATATATCTGTGCATTTCCGGCCTGCTTGAGTCGTGTTTCTTCTCTTTCATTCGATTACTTCCTGGGCTCCTTGCTTTACACTTGCAGATTTCGGTTACCTGTCTGCCCGTGTTTCCCCTCTCCCCTTCATATTTACAGTTCGACTGACGTATATGGCCCTTCCTATTGTTACAGTTTGAGCTCCAGTCCCCTTTGATCTTCGACGAGTCTCTAGACTTCTCTGACCCAGAGGAGTCTCGATTCATTGGGGCCTATTCCGACAATCTGCTGGCCAAACCTGGTAACATCTTGTCCATGTCTGCTCTCGACAAGTCTCAGAAGATTGAGTTTTTAGGTGAGTCCCATTCCTCGTATCCATGTTATCTTCTCACAATGTTAATCATGTATAGATTCGGATGAAACTTCCAACGCCTTGCGTGAAACATCTGCTTTGCTCGCTTGCCCTCCTGGATCCTACGGAAATTCCATGTACAACCCAATGTTGGATGGAAGCTTTATCTCGGACGACGACAGCGCTAACTACGTTCAGAACAGCGTGTATTCCGGGTCGCCGTTCGACATCCGTCGTTCGCCCAGCCTGGAATCTAACTGCAACCCTGTTCCTGAAGTGACCTCATTCTCTCCTGCCGTCGGATTCAAAGGCACCAAGCTCTCTATCTACGTTGAATCTTTCTACGACTTGCTCAACCCTCCCACTTGGACTTTCTCTGTCCTTTTCGGATCCTGCCAGTGTGACTGCACCATCAACCCACTGTTAGTCGAGGAGTCTAGATTCCAGTACGTGTTGACCGTCACCGCCCCCACATTCGTGTCCACGGCTTGTGCCGGACTCTCTGTTCCTCTCCAAGTCGTTATCAACGATCAGGAGGCGTCGACTCAGCACTTTGCACGCATTGGATCGTTCACGTACGATCAAGAAGCAAGACAGATGTCCCCACGCAAACGAAGAATGTCTTCAGCCTCGGATGGTAGCACTGCTGCCTCCACCCACTCAGCTTCTGCCAAGCAAGTTCGAATCAATGATGGCGTTAAAGTTGAGCGCTTGTCAACGTCTCCTTACTCGCCTTATCTTCCAACGCCTAGCTCGATGAGTGGCTACTCTGGGCAGTACCAGCAGGTTCTTCCTCAGGGACAGTATGAACATCAAATTCAGATGAGAGCCACCGCTCCCTCTCCCCTTACGTCGTCTTGGAGCCCGTGTATCTCCAATGCTACCGCAATATCATGCAGTCCTCCAATCTCCGTAACTCCCATTGGCCAGGAAATGGAGGTTAACCATGGAAACCCGACCTTGGTCCGAACCTCGACCATTCAGCAGGCTCTTGCTGGGGCTCCAAATCCCAATGCGCCATTCAACCCTTATGCAATGTATCCAAGCAAAGCTGTTCTGAAGCTCAACGGTGACCTTGATGCCATGGCTCTTGACTGGAAG
Organism: Trichophyton rubrum CBS 118892; assembly: GCF_000151425.1. Taxonomy (NCBI): domain Eukaryota; kingdom Fungi; phylum Ascomycota; class Eurotiomycetes; order Onygenales; family Arthrodermataceae; genus Trichophyton; species Trichophyton rubrum. The sequence continues at coordinate 2,174,462 of NW_003456426.1, read as the reverse complement.
CCTGAAGAGTGTGAAGCCCAGCGCCGTCTGGTCCAATTCACTCGCCGCCAGGAAGGCAGTACCATCCATGCAGACTTCAAGCCAGTATCGCCTTCTGAGCGTGCCCCCAACAGCATCTGCATCAGCTGTATCCAGTGGGCTAGTAAGAAGGAGTGTTATGTTACCAGCGTAGATACTATTTATCTGCTGGAGTCCCTCGTTGGTGTCCGTTTCACCGTGGAAGAAAAGAACCGTATCCGCCGCAACCTTGAAGGGTTTCGGCCAATGACTGTATCCAAGGCTAAGCCAGACAGCGAGGATTTCTTCAAGGTGATCATGGGCTTCCCAAACCCCAAGCCTCGCAACATTGAGAAGGATGTCAAGGTTTTCCCCTGGAAGATTCTTACCCATGCCCTCAAGAAAATCATCGGGAAGTATTCTGCCAGCTACTCTTCCACGGCAGCGGCTTTGCCGGCACCGCTTCGGTCAAACTACTCAGGTAGCCCTAACATGTCCAGCGCAAGTCTTGTAGATGTTCGCGCTGGGTCTCCAGCCGGACATCAGCAGTCCGCCGGCGTTACCAACACTCTTCCATCTCACACTGCTCAACTTACCCCATCCAGCTACCTGTCTGTCATGGGCACCAGCGCTGGATCCCACCCAAGCTTGACCGCTGCGTACAACTACTCTGGCATACCTAATCGACACATCCAGCCGTCTCCAGTCATTGTTCCCAGCCAAGCCTCATTCGACTTTAGTGCATATATTGGTCACAACCAAATGCCAGCGTACCAGAACTCTTAAATCCGGGAAATGAAACTCTCACCTCAGCAATTGAACCCGGTCAACTTTTGTTCGTCGACTCCGCTTCTCCACCTTTCCGTTTCAGCTTACTCGTTTCTGCCTGCATAGCGAATTCTGCTTTGATTTCTCTCTTCCGTTTACCGTTAATTCGCCTAGTTTTGCGTTCCTTGTTCAGCATTTTTCGAGAGTTTGGGTCCCGTCAGTCACTCCTTACATACCCCGATGCCATCAGTTGTTGAGAGGTTGCCCCTTTTTTCTCTCCTCTCCGGCAAAAGAGAGAACCAAAGCAACTGTCTTACGAATTTCCTTCCGTCACTCCTTTAACGACCTTTATCAGAAACAAGCGTGGTGTTGGTTGCATATTGTTGATCGTCCTGATTGTTTTCACCGGAAAAGAAAAGGACTCCGCTTATTAGCCTGAGTCCTCTAATATTTGTGCTACTACTACTTTCCTTACTGCGCGATGCGTCGGCGCAAAATAAAAATCCTCCTGGGTTATGCCTTTCCTTTACCCCTAATGACGCACTAATCCTAATACTGTCCTTCCCTCAAACCTCACCACAACCACCGCCATCGGTACAGCAATACCTCCTCGCTCCGCTCCGCATCCCCCCGCCATCCTCACTTATCTCACCATCTCCCCGACTTTCCTTGTTCAAATACCACTTGTACAGACGTGCTTGTTTCTGCCCAAGGCCGTAAACCACAGCACACAGCAGCATTTTTATCCGCATTTTTGCATGCATAAAAAAGACTTCGAGTTGGGCTGGTTTCACTCCTTTTAGCATTGACTGTTAATGCGCTTTTTTCTGCCTGCGTTGAATTGTTTTATTCCGCATGGGTTACACTCCTTTTCTATTGTTATCGGTTATAGACAGAGCATTTGCATCGGATATGGGTACGGGACTACAGAACTGCTTTCTGTGATATTTTGCCATTGTTTCCTCGTTTTCTTTCCTGTTGCCTGTTCGTGATTTTAAAAAGGGAATTTGCGATCTGTTTTTTTTGTCTTGATTTTTTGTTTTTATCTGAGCTCGCTAGCAGAATTGTAATTTTGGATTTTTATTGTTTGATCGTTTTAGTTTTAGCTATTTTGGACTCAACCTTGGGAAGTGAAAGAAATAAATATATTGGAGTTTATTTGAAATATTCAACGTCCTGCTCGATTCAGCGCTGGTTTTGATATCGAACTCCACAATGTCCGCCCCATGCTATAAATAAACGCAAGTTGGTCTGGTCTTTGCGTGGGGCGAAATCTTAATTCGGGCTTATCAGAAAATTGAGTCAGCGCAAAGACCAAAAACTCCTCCCAGGCGACCATTCCCCCCTCGATTATTATTCCTCCCTCGAGGCAAAGCTCTCACGGATACGCAGCAGGCACGGCCTTTTATTCTCTACCCCTTGACCACTTGTCACTCGTATCAAGAGGTCCCTGGGCAAGCGGTTGCCCCACTACAGCTTTCAACGCTGGTCTCGCCAGACCAGGCCGTGCATACATATAGCTACCAGCATCTCCCTCAGCTGAGCCGAGCTGTTCTCAGGTATCTTCACCGGCAGCGACCTCGAACGACACAATAAATACAACACCATTCACAATGGAGCAAATAAAGGAGACATTTCGGAGATGCAAGGAGGAGAAAAGATCTGCTCTCGTGGCGTATGTCACAGCGGGGTACCCCGAGGCCAGCGAGACGGTTGATATCATCCTTGCTATGGAAGATGGAGGTGCAGGTGAGTTCTCCCGGACCATCCACATGGTATCTTAATCTTACCCAGTGTCTAACGAGTTTTTGGTGCAGACATTATCGAACTTGGAGTCCCATTCACAGACCCGATTGCTGATGGTCCTACCATCCAGCGCGCAAACACTCAGGCGCTTAAGAATGGAGTCACCGTCACTTCTGTTCTTGAGATGGTTAGAATTGCTAGGAGGAAGGGACTCAAGGCCCCTGTGATGATGATGGGATACTATAACCCTTTGCTACAGTATGGTGAAGAGAGAATGTTGAAGGATGCCAAAGCCGCAGGAGTCAACGGTTTTATCATGGTTGACCTGCCGCCAGAAGAAGCCGTTCGATTCAGAGATTTGTGCAAAAAAGAAGGGTGAGTTGCTTTCCGTTGGTTCATAGTCGGTGATAAGTGCTGACGTTGCGTGCTTAAAAGGCTCTCTTATGTCCCGCTGATTGCGCCGGCTACTTCCGAGGCCCGTATGAAACTTCTCTGCGGAATCGCCGACTCTTTCATCTATGTCGTCTCTAGAATGGGTGTTACCGGTGCCACCGGAACATTGAGCTCTGGATTGCCCGAACTTTTGAAGCGAGTGCACACATATTCCGGAAACGTCCCTGCTGCTCTGGGATTCGGCGTTAGCACAAGGGAACACTTCCTAGAAGTTCAGGGTATCGCTGAGGGCGTTGTTATCGGTAGTCAGATGGTGACTGTCCTAGGCGACGCTGCCCCAGGAGAGCGGGCCCAGAAGATCCGCGAATACTGTTCGAGCATCACAGGTCGAACTGTCCAGCGCGGCCCTGTCCCCGAAGCAGCCGATGAGCCAGGTCTTGTAGACCAGCTCGAGGCTCTTAATACCACCAAGAACCCTGCAGCTATCCCTGCACAGTTCGGCGAATTTGGAGGCCAGTTTGTTCCCGAGTCATTGATGGACTGCCTCGCTGAGCTGGAGGCTGGATTCAACGAGGCCAAGAATGACCCCAAATTCTGGGAAGAGTACCGCTCTTACTACCCATACATGAGCCGTCCAAGCAGTCTTCATCTTGCCGAGCGCCTGACTGAACATGCCGGTGGAGCTAACATCTATCTCAAGCGAGAAGATCTTAACCACACCGGCAGTCACAAAATCAACAACGCCCTAGGCCAAGTCCTTCTTGCCCATCGCCTTGGGAAGAAAAGAATTATTGCCGAAACTGGTGCCGGCCAGCATGGTGTTGCTACCGCCACTGTCTGCGCCAAATTCGGCATGGAGTGTGTCATTTACATGGGAGCGGAGGATGTTCGTCGCCAAGCTCTGAATGTATTCAGAATAAAACTTCTCGGAGCCTCCGTTATCCCTGTTGAGGCCGGATCACGTACCCTCCGTGACGCGGTCAACGAAGCTTTGCGCGCTTGGGTCGTTCATCTCGACACAACGCACTATGTCATCGGTTCAGCCATTGGAGCTCATCCTTTCCCAACCATCGTCCGAACTTTCCAGTCAGTTATTGGAGAAGAAACCAAAGCCCAGATGAAAGAACTCACTGGCCGCCTGCCAGATGCTGTTGTCGCTTGTGTTGGCGGTGGAAGCAACGCTGTGGGTATGTTCTACCCCTTTTCCAATGATCCCAGCGTCAAACTCCTTGGCGTAGAAGCCGGGGGTGACGGAGTCGACACCGCGCGTCACTCAGCTACCCTTACAGGGGGCTCGAAGGGTGTGCTCCACGGCGTCCGAACATACGTTCTTCAAAACGAACACGGCCAGATCTCAGACACCCATTCCATTTCTGCTGGGTTGGATTACCCCGGTGTTGGGCCGGAGTTAAGTAACTGGAAGGATTCTGCTAGGGCCAAGTTCATTGCTGCCACTGACGCACAGGCTCTAATTGGATTCAAGACCATTTCGCAGCTGGAGGGTATCATTCCAGCCCTCGAGTCTTCACATGCTGTTTACGGCGCAATTGAGCTCGCTAAGACGATGAAGAAGGGTGAGAACATCGTGCTCAATTTGAGTGGACGAGGCGACAAGGATGTGCAGAGTGTTGCTGATGCTTTGCCTGAACTTGGACCCAAGATTGGCTGGGACCTGAGATTCTAAAAAGGCGGATGGACTGAGGACTTGGGATTTTTATAATCGGTCGATCGGATGATAGATGCCTTGACTTGGAATTACTTAGACAACAGATATATAATAACTTGGAAAATAAAGCTTTCGGGGAAGTAAATTGGGTATAATAGAATGATTATCGTTTTCTATCAAAATGAAGAGAAAAATCAAATATTCAGTTGACATACAACCGAGTTGGATAATAATTCGTGTGCCGTGTGATTAATCGCGACTTGTTAATCCCGAACGCCAATTTGTTAGATATCCATCCACACCAGAGCTCAGCTCGGGCTCCCGTTTCCATTATCCAGACCCAGACCGCCCAATATCCATACATAGTGAATTACACCTTCGTCTCTTTTGGCTCGATAGGAGACGAATCAAGCTCGACAGGGGATGAAATTGGAGTCGAATCCAGTTCTCGGGCCCGGTTCACAGCAGCACTTTTATCAATCTTCGTTTCCTTGCTGTCCAGTTCATTCGCTTCTTTGCTGTCTAGTTCACCTAAGACAACCGCTGCCTTTGGCCCACGAGGAGCAACACCCGCGGAATCTGGCATTTCTGAAATTCCGCTATCAGACGTATCCGGTTTTTCTCCCTGCGACTCTGATGCCTTGCGACGCCTAAAGAAGTATGTGGCTCCAAGGATAATTAACAGAGCAAAGACAGCGCATCCGGCAGCTACTCCACCGATTTGGGCACCGCTTAGACTTGTGTGCGCTGGCATTGGTACGCTTGAGGAAGTCGCGGAGGATGTGCTCGGTGAGCTAGTTCTGGAGGTCATAAAAGTTGAGGATGTCGTGGACATTGATGAAGTGTAAGGCATTGACGAAGTGGTGCTTGTACCATTATTCATATCGGCGAATTTGACACAGCAGCTGATATCGTTTGGCCCTGGGCATGGCCATGGCTAAGGACAAAGGTCAATCCATGCTCCGCAAACAGCTCTTGAGGGTTCACCTACTTTACCAGTTCCGGAAAAAAACTTGCCATCCTCACACCCGTTGTTCCTCATGCTTCTGCACACACCATGACCTTCACGTACATTGCAAACATGGACAAGACAGCACTAGTCTTTGCATTAATTTAGTGAAGATACTGAGAGTCGAAATGGCGTCGCACCTCAATACCATTCGTTCCAGGGTCACATATTCCCGCGGTAGATACACCCGGGCCTATCGGTCGTTGCATGTTAGAACTGCATTTTCTGGCTTTGTTTCTCGATGAAAAACAGTCATACAATTTGCTTTCGGGGTACATTCCCCCACCCCTTCGTTGGTAGTGCATGTATTGTTGTTGTCTTGAGTCGACTGTCGCCATGCCAGGCGAGCGCGAGCCCCTGAACTGAACAGCAGCATCCTAGCAGCTAAGGCAAACACTTCTTCAGTCTGAATCTGGCTCTGCCTAGAGCCCGCGTTGGGCGTCGATTCTCTAGGTTATATACTTTGACAACAAAAGGGGGAGGAAAGAAGAAGATTCCAAGGTCAAACGACAGCAGTAGATCTCCTCTCTTAAGACCTCTCAATGACGAGGCGGCCATTCGTATTTATGATCACTGAGATCCGCAACTGGCGGGCACCCTTTCCGCTTTGGTGTGCGGGCTGACAATCAACAGGTTGTTTCACTGATGCAACACTGGCCCTGGGCCAATAAATCGAGCGTTCAGCCTGGCATGGAGCCCAGTTGATTGGCGGTCGTATTTTAATCTTCGTTTTCCCGCCCTTTGGTGGTCGATCATCGGCTTGCTGAGCCTTGTTGCTGGAATACAACGCCAGAGCCGCAATCTAGCGGCCAAAAACCTTTTCTAATGACGGCGGCGAGCCTCCAAGAGGAGCTGCGGAGTCTCTCCGGCCTGACTTCACCCCCATATTCCATCGCTTCGTCTTCATGTCTGCTGTTGACGTTGAAAGTTGACGTTGAAGTAAACAAGAAGCGCCGAAGGTTATATATCACGTGACTATGACTAAGCAAAAGAGAGTTCGGCCTGTGATTGGTGGGAAGGCGGGAGCTGGGAAACGTCCAAAGTTGACGTCGTTTCGATGTTGTTGGTGGTGGTAGAGACAACCCGCCTCGCCTCGACCGCTCGAAGCACACACACACACCTTGCAACTTGGATATCGTTTAGGGCCGTCTCACTTTCTGACAGCCATGGCTCCAGGCATAGAAGACCGCCGGATGGCCTCCGTCCAGCCTCGGCTGAAGTACAACACCGTTGGTGGTGTCAACGGACCCCTGGTCATCCTCGACAACGTGAGCTCCCAGATACGCCGGCATCCCGATATGTTAGATGGCAGATATACTGATGATCCGGGCTGCAATACTTGCTATAGGTCAAATTCCCCAGATACAATGAGATTGTATCGCTTACGCTGCCCGACGGATCTGAACGATCTGGTCAGGTGCTGGAAGCTAGAGGTAGGTGTAGCAGATTCTGAGGCGGCTATACAGCTAGAACGTATGCTAACATGTCCGTTCACTACCAGGAAACAGAGCTGTCGTTCAGGTCAGCACGTCGACCTCAGCCTTGATATATCATCACAGATGCTGATTCGATGTGGTTTTACAGGTTTTTGAGGGTACCACAGGTGTTGACGTCAAAAAGGTGTGGTGAACAGGCTTATATCATAGCTCGTGTGCAGATCAATGATTGCTAACTTGATCAATAAAGACCAAAGTCGAGTTCTCCGGTCACAGCATGAAGCTAGGTGTCTCAGAAGACATGTTGGGTCGAGTGTTTGACGGATCCGGTCGTGCTATTGATAAGGGACCCAAGGTTCTTGCCGAGGAATACCTTGACATCAACGGCAGTCCTATCAATCCGTACTCGCGAGTGAGTGTCTCCACGATTGTGTCTATGTACCTACGGACATCATGCTAAGCCGCTTTTGCTCTAGGTATATCCCGAAGAAATGATTTCCACTGGTATCTCTGCCATCGATACTATGAACTCTATCGCCCGTGGACAAAAAATCCCCATCTTCTCAGCTTCCGGTCTCCCTCACAATGAAATTGCCGCACAGATTTGTCGTCAGGCTGGCCTGGTAAAGAAACCAACCAAGGATATACACGATGGCCACGAGGACAACTTCTCCATTGTCTTCGCCGCTATGGGTGTGAACATGGAAACCAGTCGATTCTTCACCCGAGATTTCGAGGAAAACGGCAGTATGGAGCGTGTCACCCTCTTCCTTAACCTTGCCAATGACCCCACGTGAGTTTACTGTCCTTCCCAAGACTCCGGATGCTAGGGTGGAGCTAATGAAATGGATGCAGAATCGAGCGTATCATCACACCTCGTCTTGCACTTACCACCGCAGAGTACTACGCTTACCAGCTCGAGAAGCATGTCCTAGTTATCTTGACCGATCTGTCAGCCTACTGCGATGCCCTTCGTGAGGTTTCGGCAGCCAGAGAAGAAGTGCCCGGACGTCGTGGTTACCCCGGTTACATGTACACGGATTTGTCCACAATCTACGAGCGTGCTGGACGAGTTGAGGGACGAAATGGCTCTATCACCCAGATTCCAATTTTGACTATGCCCAACGATGGTATTTTTATTATCCTATCTCTAGTCCGCTCTGTTCTTTCTGACTGAATATGGCACTAACTTGGAACTTCAGATATCACTCACCCAATTCCTGATTTGACTGGCTATATCACCGAGGGCCAAATTTTCATCGACCGTCAGCTTGACAATAAGGGTATCTACCCACCAATTAACGTTCTTCCATCCCTTTCTCGATTGATGAAGTCTGCCATTGGTGAGGGCCGAACCCGCAAAGACCACGGTGATGTGTCAAACCAGCTGTATGCCAAGTACGCCATTGGCCGTGATGCTGGTAAGCTCCCTTTCGCAAATTGAAACGCTGAAGCTGCAGTATCTGACAATAAATGTATAGCCGCCATGAAGGCTGTCGTTGGTGAAGAAGCTCTGTCTTCTGAGGACAAACTATCCCTTGAATTCTTGGACAAGTTTGAGCGCACCTTTATATCCCAATCTGCATATGAGTCCCGAACCATTGAGGAGTCTTTGGACCTTGCCTGGAACCTTCTCCGAATTTACCCCAAGGAGCTCCTCAACCGTATTCCCAAGAAGGTTATCGACGAGTTCTACCAGCGTTCCAGCAAAGGTCGGGCCAGACCAACCAAGGATACCCGGGACACTGCTGAGCCCGCTGCTCGTGCCGATAACAACCTCATAGACGCGTGAGAAGCACAATCTTCATCTAGTTTGTGTATGAATGAAGAGGAAATGGGCTAGATTTTTTGTTACTAATTTATCGTTTTTCTCGGTATTGTATCTAAGCATTCGATATTTATACGCTCACAGCAGTCATTCTCTACGGCAACAACGTTTCTTGGGATAATCAATTTCTTTCAAATCATTACATCTGAGATGCTCTATCATGTCTTCGATTAGATTAAAACTCATTAGGCGTGGTATATCTATGTCTTCCCCAAAATATCAATGTGCATGAATAGTGTCAAACTAGAAACTCAATATGGCAAGGAAGTCGTGGTGAGCGCTGCGAAAACGACTGTTATTAAGCCAACCAGGCCCGAGGAACCAAGCTGCTTCGTCCCCGACGAACGTTTAACCGAACGTTGCCCTATCATTGATGGTGTGCTAGTAGCAACATAGGCTTGGACCACACTCCCGGTCCAAGCTGCACCACCTTCCCCTTCTCTACTGGTAGGGGATGGCATTTTCCAGTCGGATTCAGACTCATACCAGATTCCATTGACAATAACCCCATCCCCACGAGCCAGTTTCTCCGTCTGCTCTTGTGAACAGGTATCTTTCACCCTCCGAAGGTAACAGGTCGGTTTAGCCATCGGAGGGGATGAATTGGTTGCCGTAGTATTTGCATCACCTTGTGTGCTAAACGTAGATATATCTACCTTCTGGCCAGTGGATAGGTCAACTGATCCCTGGACGATGCGCGAGAAGAGCGTGAAGAGTGTCTCCGGTTGGTAGGCAGATATCAAGTGGCCGGCGTCATATATTCGGGTGAATGATAGATTGCCGAACTGGCGAGTCATCCCCCCAACATAGGTATCGTTGATGATGAGGGGCGCATAGCCAGCGGCGTTGAAGCCGCTTAGATACGAAGAAGACGAAGCTGCAATTGAAAATGCGGTTGCCTGGCCACCCATCCAGTTGCATATGTAATCCCTGTCCCCATATATCAGAGCAATTCGTATTCCTTTATTCAGCAGCTTGGCTAGCTCTGAGACATAATCTCCCCGGTCATAGTCAGCTGTACCGAGGAAGGCGGTTGAAACAGTTGAGCTATAATCCGTAATATTCATCTGAGCCCCGATTGATTTCTGCACATCTTCCTGGTTAAGATATTCAAGGTATGTATGAGATGGAAATGGATCAAGGCTGCTCTGTGAGATATCATGGCTGCTACGCCCGAGTTTCGAGAATAAGTTGGGTGTTTCTGATAAACACGTAGAAAGCGCCTCTAGGCACTTTTTATTCACGACCTCTACGGTGCCTGTGTTTTCAGGGTCGGAAGCTTTAATTTCTTCTCGACAACCAATAACTTTATCTCGGCAGCCACCCGGCTTAGAGAAATTCGTCAAGAAGCCGTCCTTCTCTTCTTGTGTGATGGCGCTGATACCATAGCTATTGTTGTATGCAAAAATCGGGAAGTAGGGATTTTGAACAAGGTCGTCAATACAACCTTGCAATATTCCTATAGATTGAATGTTAATTCGAAGAGTATCCGTAGGAGATAGCCTCCCTTCTTTCAGCTTTGCATTTTGATTTTCGAAATAAGACACAAAATTTGGGGCATATTTTCCTCCGTAGCTCTCCGAAAATAGATGAATATTCGCAGCGCCCTGAGACACTGAGGCGTATTGTGGAAACTCCGCTAGAATAGCTTGCAGAACATGCCAAAGCGCTTTTGCAGCTGTGGAAGTGGTGTTTGTGGTGACCTGCACGTTATTCGAAGAAGTGATACCATCAAGCCAAGTGATTCTAGACTGGTTGGCTGGTGGCTCAGAAGGAGGAAACGTATATGTCGAATCAAGTAAGTTTAAGGAACCTTCTCGCAACCGGTCAAACGAGAATCCTGACTGCACAGGTTGGTCAATGTAGAGCATGTTACTGCTCCTGTCCCAGCCCCATTCTCTTGCGCGCGTTCCAAGTCTATTCTTTCCAATTTCAATAACCTCGCATGGTCCAGTCTCTTGAAACACGCCAACAAGGCTGGTACTTCCAGGACCTCCATTCAAATAAACTGTAAGTGGCGCATTTTGAGCGTTAAATCTCGATTCTACGAACCAGAAAAAGGTGTTGATGGAGTAGTTTTGCTGAATTGACCCTATTGTAGATGGGGGGAGGCTGACGTAGCCAGTATACTGTCTCTGGTGACGAAATGTTGTCTCACAAGTCCCTGAGACCGGACTAGTGTAGTTTATAGATACCCCGTTGGATATAGTGGCGGAAACCGTGGTTCTTGACGTCCCGCTTGAGAAGCTTGAGGATACCGATCTTGCAGAGGATTGCAGGGTCCAACAAACTATCACTCCGAGAGCAAGGTAGTGGTTCAGAAAGTGTCCCTAGTCAATCGATATCAGGTATCCATATTTAGTCGAGATTAAACAGTGAAAATTTCCTCACCATTAGTGCTGGAGTGACCAAGACAAATGACCTACCAAAGAACGCGGCGGTCAGGTTAATGCAGTTAAAGAGAATAAGATTTAGTATAGAGAAACAATGAGATTCTCATTTTTGATGGACAGGAGGCGCAAACTCTGTAAATATAAGCAGGCACATACAAATCTGTACTTCCTACAATTAAATATGCCCTTAAGAGCAAACGGAGAGTACGAGTTGCCAACAACAAAGAAGCCGTTTGTACGGGCTCAAAATAAAGCCACGAGAATGGAGTTGAGATCAATCATAGAAAATGCAGGGTGTTAACAGCGTGGTTCCTAGCCTCGTCAAGGCTCTAAGAATTACCTTCCCCCCGTTCTCTTCTTGGGTATCATCGATAATAGTTCCACATTTGCAGGGATGTGCTGCATAGGAGAAGCCACCTGAACGGAAGATCTTCTTATGATTCGCATCCGATAAGGCATGTTGGTCGTTTGACAAACGAAGAAGGCATGCAGCGATCCCTTCTTGTCCAACATGTGGCGTTCAAGTCGGCCAATGCATCGTGCTAAGAAACAAAGAAATACGCCGACCATATTGTTGGTTTGTAGATTATTGAAACTGACAGACTGATTGTTGATAGGTAATCAATCTCCGCCTTCTTCGGCCCAGGATCCAGTAATCCATTACTCCTAGGGTCCTAGTCAGAATGTGTCTGCCTCTACCAGGTATTTCATCGCATAGATCAGTATATCAGCGAGTCCACGGCTTTCCTCACTGTCAGCACCGGGGATGCGTTGCAATTATGGAGCTTTTGATGTTGATGGAGTTGAAGTTGAAATTAAAGCGACGCGTGACTTTCGGGCCAAGTTAGCTACTTAGGGCTAAGTCCGAAACAGGTAATTGCAACAACATCCTCAACATCTTCGCGTTTCTCATTCTGTTAATACTTGATATGAATGCATTTCCTGAGAGATGTTACTTACCGATTAATAGTTACTGAACACCTTAAGGCGTGCTGCGATAGGAGTTGGTTACTTTGGGATTCCTCAGCCTCCGCAGAGATGTAGCCATACGCAACCGCCAAATGCTGAGTACGGACGTCGGACGAGACATAACCACGGCCAAGGGGTACGGACGCAGCATTCGCATTACAGTGTTGTTTGCTATTAATAGCGAGAACCATATTCTGAGAATAATTCGCGGATAGTTGCAGGCTTATGCCCCAGTTCACCGTTTAAAAGCTACTGAAAAACCACACCTCACAAACATTGTAGCATGACTATTGCTGGTGAGGATCAGGATATCTGGGAAAGGAACAGTGGATCACATTCCTTCTATGGTGGTTTAGTTTGATACCAGTTCATGTTTGCGTTTCTTCAGTGGTGGCCGGTCCTCCTGTGAGCTGTCCGGCTGGTATTCCGCAATTGCAAGTCGGACCATCTTGAATCCCTACGATAATTGTCAGTCAAGAGTTTGGACATCGTTGGAATGATAAGACCCTCACATCAAAACCTGCCTCTAGGCTGATGACACGCTTTGGCACCACGAGATATTGTGGCTTGAGTAGCTTGTGAGTCAGGCCAGCCCATTCTGAGCATCTGCCATCCTGGCTTATTGCTCTCAGGCCATGTATTCCCTTCTGTCCTACTGAGAGAGCAAAACCCTGTAGGCCTGTCGAGTTCGCCGACCCGCCAACAATATCCAAATTCTGCCTCTTCCCCCCTCTCGTGTACCCCAGACAGATATCAGGGCCTCCCTCGATGATGAAGCGGAGCCCACTAACAAAAGAAGCCTCGCCAGCCACTACAGTGGTGGCTATAATCTGGTGAATATTATCGGGGATAGCAGTTAGTTGAGTGTAAAATTCCTTGCACCCATCTTGGAAATCCCGGCTTTTCATATCTGGATAACCTGGACATTCGCTTTCCATGGGATGGATGACTCCTCGGCCTTTTGTCCATCTTAATTGGTTTTTTTCGATATTCAAAGGACGCAGGGAGATGCCACTACTCCAACCCAAAGTTACCAGCTCGGATATTGGTGACTGAATGAGTTTCCAGATACGCATTCTATTTTTCAACCCTGGCTCCAAACGCGTTAGATCCCTGAATTTAAAGTATAACCATTTCCAGTCAAGCAAGCAGTTAGTTTTGTTAGCTTCGAACGCATAACCAAGCTCGAGATTTGGCTGGAATCGAGACCTCCAAAAGGACTGTCCCAGGTTGGAAGGGATGATCCGGGCCAATCCTTTCGAGGCCTGAGACAACGCCAATGCATCAACTGTGGGTAGCTGAACAACTATGAGCTCTAGGAGTTCGAGGGTGAGGCTGGTTAGGCAATTAGGCTCAGCATAGCCACTTATTGGAGCTGAGCTTCGTTCAACCAGCCTTCGTTTCTTTCGCTTATCGTCCAGTCGTGCTCTCCGTACGAGTGCTTTTATGCGTTTGCCGTTCTTCAGTGCCCCCCACGGATCATGAAGGAAGAATGGTTCAGGAATGTCAGGTGCGTAGAATATCCACGAGCCTTCAACCTTTACAACCCTTTTCTCCCACGGATAGTGCTCCTTGACCCTGAAGACTCCACTATATTCATGGCCCCAATCAAGGGTATTCATACCGCATCCCAGAATGGGACAAGACCAGAATAAGTCCATCAGGCGTTCTATTGGAACTTCGCCAGGGCTAAAGAACCGTTCGAGAAGGGAATAGCATGAGGCGTGTATAATAAAACCAGAGCGACATCGCATTGGAACCCGGATGTGCATATTGAATACTACCTCATCCTCAGGATCAAGACTGGCGTCTTCCAGGTCATACCCTGGATCGTCCCATCGGCCGTCAAAATTGAGCGGCGCTCTATATATGAAGCGTGGAGCATGATTTCTGCTTACTCCGGACACCTCTGGCTGCAGCCCTCGTGCTGGGTTGACGCACACTCCAGTGTTCAGTCAGTTATTGTGGAATTTTCCCATCCCAGGATTAGACACATATTAACGCTTACATGCTCGATATTCGCTATCCCAATGTATTTTTTCCTTGAGGACATTATTATCGTGAGGGAAAACATCTCTGCCGCACAGGACACACCCGTGTAATATCATCTTGCTCAGGATCGTCTTTAGTTGAGTATTTACACACAGCGAGGACAATGAACTGTTATGTGCATCAGAAGGTATGAAGTTAGCATCATTTTCGCCCGCAACGCTATAACTATTTACTCGCTGATAAGTAACTACGTCATAGTATTGAAGACCGTTGAGACTTTTTGTAACAAAGTTGTATGGCAAAGCTAATATAACAGGCTTAGCTGAGTTGATGCGAAGAGAAGTATGTATACGATTTCCAGACTCGTAGCTCGCTGCACCCCCCTTAAGGACAAGGAGCGCCGCGAAGTCTGCTTAATCCTTGTGTAACCCCTTCTCGAACAATAACTCTGCTTTTAGGTCCTCAATTTCAATCTTCAAGTCCCTGATAAGCCTCGAACGCGCCAAGCGGTCTGTGAATTATCGGCGTACATGATGACCTGGGGGAGTAAGCAGGTAACATTATCCTTCCGTTCAGTCATCCGACATCCTAGGGTATTCTACCCAGAAATTTCAAATGAATCAGGGCAATTGTCAAAGTCTGCCACTACACTAAAAGGAGTGAGCCCACACAAATAGTGGGCAGAGCTGAAGCTTTTTCGAGAGTAATCTAAGTTAGAGGGACCAGCGACGATTTCAACCTGGATATCGATTCGAATTTCTGCTTTAAAGCTCTAAAAGGTCGTTGTATGAGCCCTCTAGCAGGGGCAGACAACAACTTGAGCTTTTGAACCCTCCGAATTTTCGACGTGATAGATCTTTTTCTTTTCTTCCGAAAGTAATCTCACCCTCCATTTTGCTCTCTATCTTTGAAGTCTCAAATAGTTCGTGTATAGCTCTGGCTACTTCCTCCAAAGTAGTTGAGTATCCCACTAGAATCGACCAAAGAGTTAGTTTCTTCCCACACTAGTGTCTCCAAAGTTATAGATCAGTTTTTTAACTGACTTTCTTTCGAATGAGAACTCGATCTTTTCCAATTTTCGCTGCGCTCTTTCCCCGATCTTGGTCGTACCGAATACGACAGCCAGGTATGAGTTGCTTGAACGGATTATTGACTGGGGTCGTAGCTTGTCGGAATCTAGGATTTGGAGTAGAGATATCTGCAACTTGTCTGATGCTTGCTTGACGTAATGGCTTTTTTTGAGCTTGATCATGAAGTGGAAGATTCCCTCGCCGCCAAAGTGTCCGGGCAGCCGTGCACACTCTGTGAAAGGTCTGAGGCCTGTTGACCCCTGGCAAGCTGTACAGGCACGCATCTCACGCCTTCCCCGGGACTGGATCAGCAGGCCATTGATATACGAGGGCCGGTGAAGATGTATCTGATGAAGTCCCATGCTACCAGGAGCATAGCGGACATCCCGCTCTGGAAGGGCCAACATCTCCCGGCCCAACTTGTTGTGGACAAAGAAGGCCAGTTCCTGGCCACCGATCCTGTGGATTCCTGGGGTTACCGTCATCCGGGCGATTTGAGAGTGATAGCAGACCAGAGGCCTATGTCCAGACCATATATCAGTATCTCCCATGCATGTACAGCGGCTGGCAGAAAACCTATTATTTCACTATCAGTTAGTACATTCTCAAATATATGCTGCAATGTCCAGGGGCGAGTGCTAGGAATATGGACACGATATCCCTTGAGGGGGTTTTTTTCGTAGCCAGGGAACCTACTTCGCTTGCTGAGTCTTCTCTATACGTACTCGGTTTATCTCACTGGTTTGCTTGCCCAACTTCCCTATTTGGGCTTGGTGATTTTCCCAGCCGGTATTCCGTCGCGGACGTGATGGATTCTGAGACCAGGGATGTCGTCTAGTTGTTGTTGCTATGGTATAGGCTTGGGTTGCTGTTTTGTGTTCCACCGTAAGCGTTTTGATCTGAGTAATAGTCACCTTCCAGGAGACCTGGATGTCTAGTATTTAGGGATTTGATTCGAGCTCGCACGAGAATATTATATCCCTTATATATATATGTAAGGGTGAGTAAGGATATGAAGTCGTAGTATCAGCTGTTTCCTTTCCAGGTCCGATAACTAATGGGTACCTTGAGATCTTCCCCTTTAATCCCCTGGCTAATTAAAGTATCCGGCGGTTTGCCTCTCGATAGCTTATGTAGCGCTATTAGGACAGCGTAGCTGGTCGTCCTTCCTGGAATTTGCACACCTTGTCGACCCTTTTGGCTCAAGATGCGGCAGGTAGTTGAATGTATGAGCTGTTCGGGATTATAGGGAGAGAAGGCAATGTTGCGTTGATTGCCCAAGTATCTATGGCTCTCTGATTGCCGCTGTGCCACATAATGACTTATCAGTATGTCCTGATGTATATTATTGAATACATGAAACATACCTAATTATGAACATTCCGAACTCCATAGACGTAATCCAAGAATGGAGAACGAAAGGAATTAGACCGGGTTCTCCTCCAACCGGCAGCGTTCGTCGGCCTCCTGACGAGCTCGGCGGGCTATCGCAGAGGCGAGCCCAGCCGCATGAGCATGCGCTGACCGCTCAGCGTGTCGGGGAGCCATCAGCTGCCGGCGCAACTGAAAAAGCTCCTCGCGGCGCGAGCCAGCCAGTGCACCAATTCGGGCCCAAATCTCCACCCGTAACAGGTGGAGCTGGCGTAGCTCGGGGGAGTCAGGCTCCTAATACACCGTCAGTTGAGCCACAACCAATAAAAATTTCAAACTTGATCGAGAGATGAAACCTTTGATCCAATCATGATTTGCTCTTCGATAACCTCTTCCCAGTTAAACGAACGGAGCTCTTTACATACAGCCTTCGGATACTCAGGGGGTTAGCCTTTGGCTCAAGGAACGGCTAAACGAGTACTTACTTGCTCACAGGGCTTTCGTGGGCCAGCGCACCGTTGTCACAGAGTCCTGATGGTCACGGGCAGGTAGTTTTATCTAAGGATATACCCTCTATCAAATTCTCAGCGACGAGATTTTGACATTTCAGGGCGGAGAAAGGGCCAGATTCCGGGGCGGTTCTGGAGCTGCTGCTTGCAAAGAGTTCTCTGCCGGGCTTTTGTGAGGTATGACTACTCCCGCGGTTTGCAGAGCGTCAGCAGGAGATGTCAGTGTACTTATCTCCCAGTACATATGATAGGAAGTTTGGGTATTTTGGTCATTTCCTAGGAAGAAGTGGTGATGAATTTTGTAGGAAAGGAAAGGAATTCAGCGAGAGGAAGACGGGTATATATGCTGTTCGAGAGGCTATAGTGAAGAGCTGAGTCTTCACTGGGTATCAATGGGGTGGTTGGGAATATTCATTGGGAATATTCATCTCCAGCATTCACTACTATCCGCATCTCCAGGTCAGTGAAAGAACCACCTATGGACAAGCGGTGCGGACAAATACATACGTACCAAAGGAGGACAACTCAGACATAAACTGAAAGGCTTGAAAGGCTCTCCCGGTTAAAGAATGCGAATATCAACGCTTTATTGGATGAAACTAGCCTAACAAACTCCTATTCCATGACAAAGAACACTGAAACCTGCAGATGAGACAAGAATCAAAAAACTCCAGCCCGTATCACAATCACATATCCGTCCCGTCCATCCGTCCATCCGTCCATCCATCCATCCATCCATGCCGTTTCACTGATATGGAATCTGTAGGGTAAGTAAGTTATGCATTCTCAACGCCATTAGAGTAAAACCACTCCAGAACATGACATGGTAGGCATAACGAGTAGCAGTAGCAGTACGCAGGGGAGTGGCAATTTCAAATAACTAGTTAAAAACAGAGCAACAAAGGCAAAGTGTAGACCGCTTGCTTAGCATTCAGGTTCAAGTTCGAGTTAGGGTTCAGGGTTGGTGTAGTAGTTGTATCTTTGCTTCTTTTGTGTTTTGGTAAAGTAAGACCATGCAATGCAATGCAGGTATAAGGCTTGTGGGAGGGGGAATCATTCCTGAGAGATGAAAAAAGGGCAATGACATGATGACTGAAAAAAGTAAAGCAGAAAAATGGATGATGCAGTGCAATGCTAAGGACGTAAAAAAGGTAGAAAAAAAGTAAAATTAGGCAAAGAGTAACAGTCGTATCGTGAGAGGAGAACGAAGGGGAAGGGTATGGCACTAATCGATTTTGGCATTCGCAAGTTTCATGTTGGATCCCAGACCTGCGAGGTTGTTCGAGAAGCGGAGAGGATTGTTCTTGAACTTGGTGTGTTTCTTCAGCTTCTTACGAGCAACCATCACCGGAGCAGAGGACTTGGTGACAAGATAATTCGAGAACGAGCCCAGAAGAACACTAGCCATATGTTAAGACGTTAGTGAGGCTGTGCGAAAGTATATACGGGGAAAAGAAGGTTAGACGAACCCCTTGAGCGCGCTTCGGCCTCTGGAGCCAAGAATGACAAGAGTCGGCTCGAGAGCATCGATCTAGAGGGGGGGGGGTTTATTGGTTAGTACGAGGTCTTATTACTTATGTGAGTGTATTATGCATGGAGCACAAACTTACCGCCTCTGTGATGAGATGCTTGGGGCTTTTGCAGTGTATCACCTCGACCGCCACACGAACCTGCAGCTTCGTCTTGCGCATCAGACGCACGCATGTCTGTGTGAGGCCGTCGATGGCATGGGCGCGGTCTGCCTCCGTTTTCGATAAGGCTCTCGAATCCACTGAACCTGTTGCGCTCTCCAAGCCCTTTTCTTTGTGACTGTCTTTCTCTTTCTCCCTGTCGCTGGCAGAACCAGGGAGATGAGTGGTTGAGACCTGCGGCGAAGGGAACGATGATGATGGCCGGGTGGGTGCTTTTGCACGACCTCCTGCCTGTGAATGCATTGTGGTAATCATGTCCAGGACAGCCTTATATCCGTCGCTTATTGGCGTTACGGATGGAAGGTCAGTTTCAGACGGTTTAACAGAGGACGATGAGTTTTCTTCGTCGATGGCGTAGATGGCATACATCGTGTCTCCATCACGCAATATAGTACCGATAGTCCATTCGAGGGCATAAACTGATTCCTCGCTCAGGTCAGTAGCCACGAGATAGCTACGGGTTCGACGAAGACCTTGTTCGGCCTCCTCTTGCATCTTGGCAAAATCTCCGCGTACAATAGTGCGAATGACTCTGTTGGGCACCGACTGGTCTGTTGGCGAGAGGTAGACGTTCAGATTCTGGGCCTTTTTGATCTCACTGATCTCTGCCTCATCCTCCATAGGAATACCATCACGATTCCCTCCGTCTCCTTCATCGTCTGAACCAACCGGGGTATTGCCTTGGGAGACGGTGATATCAAAATTAGTGTTTGGATGGACACTGGTCTTGTGCTTCATGGGCTTTTCAGCCGCTGCTGCAACAGCGCGGTTGTCAGGCTCGAGCAGAGACCGGACTTTATACGTCGAGGACACGGATTTGCCTATAGCTACTTGTTAACACAAGACACTTAAATCGAGTAGAAATAAAAATAAAATAGAAAGTGAATACGTACGTTCTTCTTCGGCGGCTGCCAGGAGACTTCTGACCTTATTGGCTGCTTCTGGGTCATCTAGGTCGTGATCAGTTCCCTGGCCATCACGCTTCTTTCTCGTCCGGCCACGGCCTCTTCCAACGCCCAATCGCCAGAGCTCATCATCCGAGCTGATGTCCTCCTCTTCTTCACTGGTGTGGTCCTCACTAAAGCCACCGTCAGGGGTATCATAGTAATCTTTAGCAAGTCTAGCGTCTGAGTCTGAATGTTCAGCCAGATCTTCCAGTTCCTTCTTCTCAATGTGAGGCAGATGGGCCAGGCTGCCACTTGAGCGCTGCAGCGCCGCGTTAGACAGCTTTCTATATGCGTGATCCAAGTTGATAACCCTGCCGGAGTCCGTGACAAAAGTATTGACGTTTGACTTTGAGTTGGCTGCCTGTGGATTGAGACTGTTCAGCGAGCGTGGTCCTGGAGACCGCGAGCGCATGGGAGATGTAGAGCTGTGTGGAAATCCGCGAGCATGGCGGCCGATCTGTCTGCCACGCGGGAAACCCGGTAAAGGCCCAAAGTCGGCCCCGGACATGACGGCGGCCATGGAGTTTGGGGGGTGTTTGTTATTACTGTTATGATTGTTGCCGTTTCCAGTGACGCTCTTCTTGCCACCCTGGGTGACTCGCTTTGGCAGCTGGCTCGGTACGCTGGGGAGCATGCCAAACTGGTACGCTTCGACGCCGGTCTTCTTCCCTACAGACGGCAGGCCGCCATAGGATGACTCTGAGGCCCGACGCAGGCCGTCTGGCTCGTGTATGGACGGAGTATGGGCTGAGGAGGTGGGCGAGGACGCCGCGCTGTGCGTCTCCCTCAGCGGCGAGGGCGATAACGGGTCGAGCATGCTCCGTACGCTGCCAGACGACGACTTGATCGACCCTGCTCGTCCAGAGGGAGCAGGCGCAACATCGAGCATGGAGCGGATGGGAGGAGCTTGTACGGTAGCATGATGGTGGGGACGAGGAGAGTGGTTATGCTGGCTCTGAGGGCTCTGGGGGCTGCTCTGCTGCTGCTGCTGGGTGCGGCCCTGGAGGATCTCGAGGATCTCGCGCCGCTCCTCGTCAAGGGCTGACTCGAGAGACATCTTGGGGACCATGGTGAAGGGGAGAAAGAAGAGGAAGAGGAAGAGGAAGAGAAGAGATGAAAATACGAAAGCGAGCGAGATAGGCTTGGATCTGCTCTGGCGGTTCTGGTGGAGCCAGGCAAAACCCGCCGCGCCCAAAAGTCGACGGCGACAGAACGTCAGACGGAGAGACGCTGGCAGCGAGCCGTCAGGACAGGCAGACAGCAAAGGGAGGCAGCGAGAGCGTCCCTGCGATGATTCCCAGAGTCAGGATGCTGGTTCGGTCGTGGCGCCGCAGCCACAGGGAGCGTCGCTTGCGGCAGCGCTGGTGGGACAAGGGATCAAGCTGCGTGCGCGGTCAGTTTCACCAGCAACAGAACAACCAGGACAGCGCAGGACAGCGAAGGGAGGACAGACAGATAGAGACAGAGACAGCGAGAGAGAGAGAGAGACGAGCAGGTCGGCTTTTCAGGGTCGCGATAGAGAGCGCGGGAGCAGGCGAGGATGTGGCTGAAGCAGCTCGTCCATGTTGTTTATATTAGGGCCTGGGCAAGACGAAGAACAAGGAAAGGCCAAGCAGAAGCGACGAGGACACCCCCGGGACGAGATGCGCTTGTTCGTGCTCTCGTCTCGTCTCGTCGTCCTGGATAGCCGTTTCGCAGTTGCGGCTGAAGCTGGTGATGTTGTAGTAGTTGTTGTTGTTGTTGTAGTTGTTGTTGCTGCTGGTGTTGTATTTGGCAGAGGGCGAGCGCCGGCTACATAACAAATAACACAGGAAAAACGACAGGACAGCAACGAAGAAAAGACGGCCAGAGAACAACAGCTGAGGAAGAGGAGCTCCCGCTTGGCATCACATCCGGCCTGCAGGGAAGACGAAGGAAAAAGAAGAAAAAGCGCATGCATCAAGACCCGAGGGAACTCCCTTGCTCCAACAACCACGCCAACGCCGACGGGGAGAGCGAAAGGAGACTAGACAAACACAGGGAGGGCAGATCGAGCGGTGATCGAGGCGACGGGGAAAAGGAATTATATGGCCCTTCACGTCTTTGCCCTCTTCCGTCCATTCTTAGTATTCTTAGCATTATTATTCTCGCGTGGCTGGTGCTGGTTCTGGCCCCCGTCCAGCGGCCGGGTTCGCGGCTTGTGGAATGCTTCTTCCGGCGGTTCATCATCATCCTCTGCAGCCCGCTTCTTGTGCTTGTGCTTGTGCTTGTGCTTCTGCGTCTGCGTCTTCGGAGCGTACTTGGCCTCCAGGTTGGCCAGGAAGGACTCTCCCCGGCTCTTCTGGCGCTGCTGGATGAGCGCCATCAGCGCATCCTCGCCCCCGTCTCCTCGGCCTTTACCTCCTTTCGCTTTCTTGCTGCCGCTGCCGAACAGCTTCTCTTCGACCCCGAGCTCCCGGGCCATCTCCATGGCCTCGCCGGCTTCCTTCCTTGCAGCCCTACGCCGCGCCCGCTTCGTCTCCGCCGGCTCCTCCGTGAAGGCTGGATAGTCCGCGACCTCGCCGGCCTCGATGGCGTCGCGGATGAGGGCGCGGAACCGGTCGTCGTCCTCCAACACGTCGCTGGCCATGACTCGCTCGTAGATCCCGTCCATCTGCCCCTTGCACTCCTCATATACCCGCAGCAGGTCCGACCTCTCCTCGTCCGAGCCCTTGTACTCCTGCTTGAACTTGTCCAGCAGCGTCCCGTCGATCATGACGCTGAACTGCTCGCGGTAGAAGTCCGTCCAGCTGAAGTCGTCGTCCTCTAGGTCGAGCGACTCCGACGTGTTGCCCGTCGTGTCGTAGCGCCGCCGCCGCCGCTCGTCGGACAGAATCGCATACGCAAACGCGATTTCCTGGAACTTCCTGTGGGCGGCATCCTTGTCCCCAGCCGAGACCTTGTCTATCTCCTCATCAGCAGCTGTTCACATCATATCAATATATATATATATCCGGCCTTACCTGGGTGGTGTCTGAGAGCCTTTTTCCTGTAGGCTGACCTTATCTCGTCCGCGCCCGCCTGCTCGGCCACGCCCAGCACCTCGTACGGGTTGATGCACGGCGGCTCCTCGCAGTCCACGCCGTCAGAGGACATCTTCGCGCTCTCGATCTGCCGTTTATTTCGTCTCTTCCGGTCTCTTTTGATGTCTTTTCTGCGTTTTTCTTCTTTTTCAATTAAATTCGACGTCGCGAAAACTCGCGGGGAGACGCGCTGATTAGTAATAGATGACTAAGAAGTCACCTTTGATTACTAAGATCTTAGTCACAGTATACGGAAGTTTTGTTAGAAAGACGAAGAAAACGACGAAGCGACAGCGACATCGATGAAACACGGCATAAAACATGCACAGGACGGTGATCTGCAACCTAGAATAGCTGAGGGAGTCTTGTCTAACAGGTGGCTGGCGACTTGTTTACCCGCAACATCAAACATGTTTATATCAGGGACGTCAGCTAGATACACATACAATATCAGCTTCTGATACATCAAAGTCGATCTCGCCGTTTCTCCTGACGATCCATCGACACCCCCATCGAGACCCTTGTATGATAACTAGCTTGTCGACAAGTGAGATGAGTAATCTGAAAACAAATGCACATTGCATTATCCTCATGTCTGCTCCTTCAGTTGAACTAACCATCTCACTAGATAACTACCATGATAACCCCCTAAAACTGGACCAGGTAAAGGAAAACTCATTAAAAGTGATTGATGAGAAGAAAGAAGACATCCATATGAGCTTGTCAAGCGGCATAAGATACCATGGACCACGCAACTGGTTAAGCGGGAATCATTTCATTTGTCCTTGGAGCTCAAGGCAGCAGCAAGCACGCCTCTCCACCAGGTCTCGTCCTTGGGGCCCCAGTGAACGACTTCAGCCAGCTCCTCACGGACGACCTGGCGCTGGATGGGAGACAGGACAACAGGTCCTTCCTTGACGATGGTCTCGGCCAGGGCTACCGCGTCGGCAGAGTCGCGGTCGATGTGGGAGTACTCACTGTTACGCTGGCCGCAGAGGCGGATGGACAGCACCAGCAGGTCGGTCGGCCCGATGTAGGGGAGACAGTCGATGTCGACGTCTCGCACAATGGTTGCTGCCATGGGCATGTAGGGCAGCTATCACATACCATACTCCCTTGTTAGCCACCAATATCTGACGTGAACACACACGAATAAGAGGCTTACGCGGCAGTTGGTGCTGAAGTCAACCTTAATCTGCTTTCCGCCTGGGTGAGAATAGTACAGACAGCCCTCGTACTCAGTAAACATGGTGTCGAAGGCCTGCAGCAGTCTGCGGTGCGCCACCTCCGCGTTGGGGATGGTGATCATGAAGTCGACGTCCTGCTCCTCAGTTAGCTGCCAGACGCGACATATGCCCCCTGGCTCTTGACTTTGATAGACCGTCACCTACCTCTGGGTCATCAGTTGGCTTCCGCTCAGCAACGTATCTGCAGATGGCAGCGCCTCCGATGATGGCCACCTTGGTATGGGCGAGATCAGGGCATTTCTTGAGGCAGAGGATGACTGCGCGAGCCGTGTCCTCCATTTCGGCGAAGGTGGGAGTGGTGATCATCTTTGCAGCTCTCTCTGGCCTGGTCCTGTCTGTGAAGCTCTGTCAGAGGCGAAGGGGAGCAGGATGATGAAGTTGAAGCGGAGAGAGATATGGAGAGATAGGTGAGGTTGAAGCTGAAGATAAACAAACTGGCAGGTGAGAGAAGAAAGAAAAGAAAACAAAAGAGAGAGAGATAGAAAGCAGACTGTCTTTCCTTTTATACTCTTCTCTCGGCGTGGGCAGTGGCAGGGGCCGGCGAGACAGGCATCAACCTGCTAGAACATCCCTCTGAGAGAGCAGCACTCATTGATCACAGCAGATGACCTTCTTTCTCCTTCTACATATATTTACGGCCTTAGATTGAGTCTGCCCCGGCAAAGGATGTCAATTCCGCCCACATAGGGACATCATCTGCCTGCTACGCCGCGGGGATGTCAAGGCAGCAGTGACCGCTGGAGGCCGCATTGAATTCTACTTGCTTACTCTGCTATACAGCATTGGTCATCTTACTACTTTGGTTGGCCATACCGATCAACGAAGCCTCAGACATATCAAAGTCTCCCATGGTTGACCTGTTGTCGACAGCAGATTTACATAGTATTCGGAAGTTACCGCAGACTATTATCAAAAATGTATTCAACAGAGAAAACTTAGTAAGGGAATTTCCGTATATCGAGCATGATATCGTCTTTAAACGTATTACCTGCATTAGCAATATGCTTACATGACCGTATAACTGCTTACTTCAGAGATTATATATTAGGCCCGCCGCATCCCTTAGAAAATGAGGATAACATACATTTTTGATAGCATATCTCCATAAGTGTCTCCTCAGCGAGGAAGAAAGAGAGACATAGCACCATGGATGTATCAATGTATTGTTCTAGAGGAAACTTCTCTCACTTAGTTAAGCCGTTCACCAGTGCCAATGTCATTTCTCTCACCCAAAGGGCAATTCAGCCACTCTCCTTTCCCAATCTTACAGGTAGAAGCAAGCTTATTAAAATCAAGACGTCCTCCCGCTTTGTCTCTCCTGACATCAAGGCAGAAGAATTTTCAAGTATCCCCGGTGGTACAGCTTCAATCTCATCCACCGGGGTATGTATTCAGCAGGAAGTTGACACAAGCCCTGCCAAACAATCAACAATATTCCATAAAATAAAGGTAGCCTTATATGAGGTAGAAGGTATCAATCTGTGTTTCTTTTCTGCGTCTGGTATAAGAGTCCCTGGGAATACAATGCTTTCGATTATCCGTCGAAACGTCGTACTCCTACGATATTCAGACTCCTTCCGCCACTCGATACAGTATTTACTAACCTCGCCCAATGTTTTGTCGTATTGGAGAGCCGTTAAGCATACAGCACATTGAAAGGCATCAAAGTCGATGCCATCCTGCGGATCCTTGGGAAATGGGCAATGAGCGAAGAAGTGGAAACTTCTCCAAAACAATTGAAGAGCAGCATCGGACACTACTTCTTCAGAATAAGTTCTCCTTATATAACGTCCCAACCTTTCACATTCCAGCCCAATACCCCCTTGTAAGTAGGGGATTTGCAGCGGGGTTGAAGAAACAAAAACCTACATTTTCCCTCTGAAGGACTCTTGACACACTCCTTTTCAAATATTTCTATCAAGCGTTCCTTTACATCTCTTTAATATCTAGTAATGTTTGTAGTTAAGCCTTGATGGATAGATTCCATTTTATTCTTGTTAGTTCAATCCAATAAACTGGCTAGACAATGGGCTTTTGTCTTCACTAGGGCCGGCTTTAGCGAGGTATTTTTCTGTATCTGCCCAGGATACATGAACACAGCTGCTAAAGTCAATATTTAGAGTCCAATTCCAGGTAAAACTCAACATTGCTTCAATAGAGATGCAAATGATGATCCAGTTCTGAGTGTCTTTAGAGACAACAGTGTTCCTGGTATGAGGTAGGATAATATGGGCTCAACTATTTGGAGGCAACGCAGCTAGAGAGCTCCGTATACGTATACTCATCCAAAGCTATAATGGTATCAGGTATAAGACCACGTTATATTCGACACTGTATCCAAACAGCAAGCACGGGGCGGTAGCGCCAAATATGGGATAACCCCATACCTTATATTCTCCTTTGCCACTAGGGTTTTATTTTATATAAAGCTGGGTATAAGTGCATATTTTAAACAGTATGCAAATGTATATACTGCATACTACCCCGTAGGTTCAATATTTGAAATTCCATGAAAGCCTGGATTCTTTGGTATCAGTATCGAAGCTAATATCATCTTCGCCACGGTGTGATGCGCTCGACGGCATAGAATCGCCCTGCCTGGCTTAATTAGTCCAAAATCATGGTGAGACAAAACAATAACTCCCTCTCAGATCCCCTCTAGAATACTTTATCCAACGCGTAATGAATAGTAATAACATGTGTGTTTCATCCCTTTTTCCCCTGTGAATGTTGCTTTTGAGCTTTGATTACATAAGCCTGGCCGCAACGGCCCGCACCCTTAACTTAGCCTAGTCCGCTTCCGGCTAGCTTGGCATCCACGGCTCTTCATCTGCATCAAACATCAAAACATTAGCGCTTCTTCTCCTTTTCGATCCTTTTCCACACGGAGTCAGTTGAGCGAGAGGTGGGACTAGGGACAGAGAGAGCCTCGGTTGGTCTCGGGCTACTATAGCTAGTTGAAATAATTTGGACCCTTTACGGAGTATACAGACCGAGCTGGATACTCCGTACCCATTAAAATCTGCCTTGGCTAGTTACGGTGGTTTCGAGAAAACAGGTAGATCCCCCTCGCAAACTTCCAAGAGCTCTGGCATTCTAACTAGCTTCAACTCCGTGCCTGCAAGACAGAAATAACATATATACAGATATTGTTTGAGTCCATTAAGCTCGCTGACCCCTTGGCAAAGCTGGAATACTACCCACAGTGGCCTGTCTTGTGCTACCAGCAGCCAAGTAGTTATATCGCAACATGGCATGTCTGGAGCCAGGCGGTATAACACCCTTTCACGAGCTTATTCTTATCAGGGTCATCCCCTTGCTCGGTCACTCCATGGATCTCCATATCTCTCGCCGTCTAAAGAAATTCCATCTTTGCGGCAGACATATCCGCACGTCCGCCAAATATTTTTGTCGTCGAAAGATGTCTATATCATATGATGCCTGATACGGTACGCTACTATTCACACCCTCAAACTTATCTCTCTAAAGTTAGCCGATTGTCTGTGATGTCGATACTCGCTGCTCTACTCGTAGTATCGGAGTATGTCAACTCGATGAAGGCGAAAATTACGGTCATTGATCCAGCATATGCTTTATGAATGAGGATCAGTATGACTCTATCACGATACTACTTGTGTTAAGACAGTCGAAGATAACAGGTGCTGGTATACTTCATACGAACAGGCAACGGTCAAGTTCGAAGGGCCTGTCGGAATCAAGATTTGTTTCTAGGCAGCTGAGGGTGGTTCTCTAATTATATACTATGCGCTTCATGAAACAACATAGAACCGTTTTATGGTCAAGTAATTGAGAACGACTTGTTGGATACGCGGGTTTAATTTGTGGCCCCAAGCAGGGTACAAGCACCAGTACAGGCAGACCTAGCAGCAGTATATAATATGTCTTCAGCAGACGAGGGCATATATGGAGAGAAGACATGTTGATGAGCTGAAGTATCCAGTCTCGGAGTGAGCAAGCAAACGAGACCAGTAATATATGATATAAGACACGAGTAGTACAGTTGCCATGGTTATAGACTTCGAAAAGTATCCAATACACTAAGTTCAAATTTCTTTGAACCATGCTCTGATGAAAATGAGTTGATTTTAATTATTTTATCGATTGATTGATATATATGTATGTATATAAGGTAGGTTAGATGTCACGATTAAAACGTAGCGCTCCGTATTTATATAAGTACAGTTAAGCCTTAAGGCCAGAGCTGAGCCTGAGCCAGAAACCGAAAAGCGGAATCAAAAACATAGAGCCATTTCCCAACCCAGCCAGCCCTGCTGCCAGACAAAATGGATTGTACAGGGCAAGGAAAAAGAAGAAAGCAGGAAGAACAAGGTCCTCCAATCAAACAAAGGGTGGTTTTGTTGCTGCTGTGCTGTGCTGTCTATGTGCATGAAACAGGAAAACAAAGCAAGAAATATGAAAGGGGTCCAGAGAGGATGACCGCATAATGAATGAATATACAGGTAGTATTAAACAGGATGGGGAGGGCTAGACATAAGGAAAAGTAGGTAGGGGGAAGGGGATATAGCCGTGCAGGTCGATATGTTGGTTGGTTGGCTGAGGCTGGGAGCAGCACATGGACCGGTTCGCAATGGGGGGAAATTGCCCCGAGTATATAGTTAAAAGAAGGTGGGTAAAGGACCAAGCTCGATAGGAGCAGTAGATTGGTGGAAGCAGGAAAAAGAAAGGAAGCGAATGCATGCATGCAAACAGAAGCCGACCACCTGCCATTCCCCCCTGTACCGGAACAA
>NW_003456426.1:2096035-2144854 GCF_000151425.1 Trichophyton rubrum CBS 118892 | reverse complement strand
ATGGCGATGATTGAACACGTCTTATCAAAGCACTACGCGACGCGCTAGGCATTGATGTCATCGTACGGAGGCGTGGGACCTTGTCGGTTCCCTAGGTTTGTGGTGACAAATCCCTTGGGCCATTGGTTTCGACGGCGTTTCGTCAGGAGTCAGCGCGAGGCCCAATACCCCATGCCCATGTTCATACCCATGTTCATGCCCAGCCCGTCGCGTCTGGCAGTCGGAGAAGGGGTAGGATACGGGTTGTGACCTGCTCGACAGCTGTCATCCACTGTCCGTATTGATGGGGTATGATGCATTTGCGAGTCGAGGTCGGTGTCGATGAATGGGTATGCGTTTGACGCTTGCTGCTGCTGCTGCCGTTGTTGTTGTTGCTGCAGATGGTGCTGTCGCTGCTGTTGGTGGTAGACGTGTTCGTCGCTAGGCGGCTCGGGCTGATCGGCTAGCAGATGTCTGGCAGCGTTGGAGGTAGAGTAGAGCACCTCCTGGAGGAGTTCATCTTCCTCCTCCGGCGTTTCGTACCGTTGAACGGGGCGAGAGGACAGCTGCAGAGCACGTCGAGTGCGACTGGATATGGGTCCGGTTGCGGGATTCTGAGCCGTGTTTGACACACTTTGAGCAGGAGAAGGGATCTGGCTTATGGCGGCGGCGCTAGTCGTCTGGGGACTAGAGGCCTTATCCAGAGAATATTTGACATCCTGCAATGCCTTATCGAGATCCGCAAATCCATTTTTCCCCTTGGCCATAGATGACTGTTTTGCTATCGGGCTGGTGGTGATGGGGTCAATGGCCATGCTCGACCGGTTAGATGTAGGCCCAGACCAGGCAGCACTAGCAGCATTAGCCTCCACGTCATCTGCTGGAATAGTAGTCTGATTTCTTCCAGATAACCGACGAGCCCGTTTCCGTAGATGAGAGAAGAAACTTTCCTTCTGGGTGGGTGTGGTCGCCGTAGATCCGTTGAGAGCACGTTCTGCCTCTGCTCGGTGGGCATCTGAATAGTGGTTCCCATTGCTGTTGACGGACAGCTGGCGAGCCACCTTCTTGGACGCAGCCGGGTTGGTCTGCTGTGAGCCATTCTGGTTCGCTGCCTTTCTGTCTGGAGAATTGGCGTTTGTGTTGTTCGCATGGGAGTTGCCCTGGGCTGTGACGGCATTGGAGAGGGGTGATACAGGCCGTATAGATGGAAGAATGGGCATGGGAGCACCGTTTGCCCAAGTAGCACGCTTCGATTTTGTTTTGACCTGTACTTGTACGGCCACTTCGGGACTGACCTTTACCACGGTAGCCTGCCGTTCATTTGTAGACGATGGTTCCGAAGTGTTCTCAGCCATGTTAGCCAGAGCCGGGCTCTCTCGTCCAGTAGCTCCGATAATGGACCGTCTGAACCATGATGGCTTCGAGACTAGAGTTGGTGTGGGCGTATCGACATCCTTGACTTTGAAATTCTTATCGCTCTGGCGGCGGCCGAGTAGACGAGCAGTGGACGACTTGGGCCGCAGCGGATCGACGGCGTCTGTGAAGTATTCATGATTGAGGGCCTGAGTCGAGGTAGGACGAGCCTTGGGGTCCCACATAAGACACCATGTCACAAACTGGCTAAGAGCGAGCGGCCAGTGGGTGGTTGGGAGAATTGTTTCCAGTGCATGGGGAGCCATCTGCAAGGTCAGTATATCATACACAGAGGAAAAAAAGTCAATAGAAGGGTAGAATAGGTAAGGGCGGCAACTCACCTTTGGAAACGAGAAACCGAGCCGTTGAGCGAGTTTGATTCCGTCTCGCCATTCACCACCGCCGACTCTAGTACCGTTCTTGCTGTACCAGTTGCCGGGCGAGCCCATGATCTCGCACACGCGCCATACCTGGTCGATCTCGTTCTTGCCGGGGAAAAGGGGCTTCAGGGTAGCTATTTCGACTGCCATGGCGCCAACAGCCCACATATCAACTGGAGCGGAGTATGCACCAGCTCTGAGCAGCACCTCTGGAGCGCGGTACCACCGCGTTGAAACGTAATTTGTGTATGGTCGTTTTGAGTGTGTCTCGCGGGCGAGGCCGAAGTCAGCAATCTTGACGGTGTAGTTTGAGGGCGTAGAGGGCGGCGTGACGAGGTGAGAGTAGCGGCTGAAGGTAGACGAGGAGGACTCGAGCGAAGTGTTGCTGGAGACAAGTATGTTCTCGGGCTTGATGTCGCGGTGGAAGAACTGGTGGGCGTGTATGTGGTCGAGGCCGGACAGGATCTGGAAGAGGATGGACTTGACGGCCTTGGGCTCGAGGGGCTTGTGTTCTCGCGCCTTCATGAGCTGGTAGAGGTTGCCGTCCATGTACTCCATGCAGATGTGCAGCTTCTTGGTGCCCTGGTCGAGGAAGATGTCGTAGGCGGGCACCAGGTGCGGGTGCTGCGGCAGCGAGCGCAGGAAGACGACCTCGCGGAGATCCAGACACTCGGCGAAGGAGTTGTACGTCTTCTTCATCGTCTTGATGGCGACCTACAGCGGGCTCCTGTTAGCAAAAACTCGCCCTGTCAAGCTGTCAAAGCTAGGGGGGCCCGGATCTGATCTCTGGGTCAGGAACGGAGGCGTACCATGGTCCCTCGACGGGCGACATTTGAGCCTGCAGTGCGCACTCTGGCGAGGGCGACGCTGCCGAAGCTGCCGTCGCCGACCTCCTTGAGGACCTGGAACCGATCCTCCAGCGAGGCCATCTCTATCATCATCTGTTGTAGTTTTCTTTAATAGTTGTGGGTGGTGGTGTGTATCTGTATTAGCTATTCGCGGAGTCTGCCAGCAGAACTGCTTTCGAAGGGAGGGAAGCTCAGACGAGCCGACACGCAGACGGTCAGCGGAGAGTCGACGGCCAATGGAGGATTCTAGCAGGGCATGTCTGTATTATCTGCGTGAGCTGGGAGGAGTAGCAGTGGTGTAGTAGCTGAAGTAGTAGTAGTTGTTGTTGTTGATATTATGCTGCTGGAGGAGAGGCAGTTCGGGGGAGAGGGACATGTCGCGGCGAGGAGAGGGAGGAGGGAAGAAGAGGGACGAGCGAGCGACGAGGGAGAAGAAGAGGAAGAGAAAGCGGACTGGACGAAGCAAAAAGGAAGACGAGCAGAAGAAGAAGAAGAAGAGAAGAAGAAGAGAACGAACGCTGCGAAGGGGGTGAAGCAGGCCAGCCAGCGCGGCGGGAGCGGAAGAGCAGCAGCAGAGACGATGCAGCCCCTGAAAGCGCGTATCCGTAATACAGATACATGCACTTTTGCCCACGCTAGCAGGAAAAAGCAAAGACGATCTCGTCGCTTTTTCGGGCTGTCGATGATGCTCTCCAGGTGGTGAGGTTGAAGTTGAGGTTGGAGATGTCGACGTTGAGATGTCGTTGTTGTGTTATTCAAGTGTTATTCAAGTGTTATTGCAGTGTTGAAGAATGCTCTATGCTCCATGCTCTACAATTGACAAACAGCAGGCGATCGTGGCCGTATATTTACTTCGACAGCTAAGAGAAGCTAATTACCAGTGGCTACGATGAGGCTTGGGCCGTTGGACATGCCCATCCTGACCGTCGGATCGAAGCCTCTCAGCGGCCTCCACGACTGCGCGCAGGACCAGGGAGGAAGGGCGGCCGTCCAGCAGCGAGTCGGAGTCCCTCTCGTCGCCCTTATAAGCAGACACACCCCGGGCATGGGTCTGTCGAGGCAGCTCGATGCTTATACTTCCCCCGAATGCAGCCTGAAAGACGGGGGAAGTCAGGCACATCTGCAGCAGCACGGCACCACAAACCACACACGATCACCGGAGGAACCCATCCGTCCTGGATAAAGACCGCCAGACTCCTCAGATACTCGAGGGAGGGGAAGCCTTCCCGTCGAAGGGGGGGGAGGGGCGGATGCAGCGAGCGAGAGTAAAAGGAAATAACTTCCCGGGCCCTTTCATATCACATCACATCATGGCCGTGTGACAGATCTCAGTCCTCGTTGCTCGTCCCTCTAGCTGGCTGCTTCAGGTGCCCTCCGTCTATGTGTGTCGGTGGTGGCTAAAATAATCTTATTCAGCGGTGTTGGTTGCTTTTTCCTTTTCACCTTTTCCCTCTGCGTCTTCCTTCAGCAGCCATCAATCTGGACCATCTCTCTGCCCCTTCTCCCTCTCGAAAAGAAATGAGAGAAAAAGAAAGAGGGCAAAGAAACTGTCCCATTCCAAGGGCGGCCCCAAGTGGAGAACAAGGCGTGAAAATGGATCTATAACAAATACGCAGTTATTAATCATACTTCCTCTCCCTTCAGCATGTTTGCAAGGAGAAACCCTATTGAGCAGCCAATCGAGGAGATCAGAGGGAGAAAGCCACTCGAGACAGGAGGCAGACACAGGGGAGAAATAATGGGAGGGTAAAGAAAAGAAAATGACAGAACACAGAACAGAATCAGAATAGGCGGAAGTCAAGCAGTGTAGTGCAAGCTTAATACTCAACTTAGTTACCAGAACGAACAGGAAACCATGGCCTTGTCGGTCTCGTAACGGCGTGGCCTGGCCTTGCTAGCTGTATCGAAACTGAGCAGAGGAATGGGACGGTGGAGATCCGGGAGGGAAGGGCTTCGCTTCCTCCCTTCCTCCCGCCCATTTTATCTCTATCTTATTTTGCACTCCTTTTTTTTTTCATCATTCTTATTCCCTGTCCGTTTTTAACAATTTCCTCTCTTCTCGTTCGTCCATCCGCTGCCGTGGGCCTGACAACTCGAAGAGACTGCATATCTGGTTGGCTAATTTCGAATATACCGTTGAAACGACTTGAGACACCACACGATACCTCTTTGTTGCCTGCTGTGCCCCCTGTGACTGCTTCTTCTGTCTTCTGGTTGACATAAACACGAGAAGAGTTATGTCCGTACAACAGAGAAGCACTCCGTAAAGTCCGTATGTGAAATGAGAGGGATGGCCCCTCGAGCTTGCTTTCCCTGTTGCTATTCCTAGCCCGTCAGATTCGCCCTCATAAGCCACCGCCTGGCACCAGCACAGCCAAAGGGGAACCCAGCGCTGCGGCCCCAGTCACATCCTAGCCCCAGAACCAGCCTTTGATGACACGAAAGACAGCAGCAACAGCCAAAGAACGAAAGCAGCCAGAGAGAGAGGGAAAACAAAAAGAAGCAAGGAGACCCGGGCCCGAACTTTCTTTTGTGGAATGGTAATTTTGCGGGTTTCATTCTTATCTTCTTCTTCTTCTTCTTTTTTTTTTTTTTTTGCACACACGAAACATGCTGCTTACTCAGTCCATAATTATATCGGACGAGCAAAGTCCGGATTATCGACGTAACAGCTGGGGTTGGATAGATGGAACAGCAACGCAACGCAATACAACTGGAGCAGCCGGGATGGGATGGATACTGAGAGGACGGCTGAGGGTTCTCTCAAGGCTATGGACGAATGGGCAGGAGGAACCGGTGGAGTGAATCCGATTGTTCGTCTCCAACCTCCGTACACGTAGCGTTGCCCTAAGTCATGTCCCAAGTCAGCATCCACAACCGCATCCACAGGGCTGGTGCAAGGTCGGTGTGTTTGGCGGTCTGTTTACACCAGAAAAATAAACAAACAGCACGCGAGGGGGGGGGGGAATTACCCAAGACCTCCCTCCCCTCCCGCCCTTCTTCCAAGAACCACCATGTCCGGTCGTTGTTGGCGTTGGCTCGGGTACACCGCTCTCAAGCCCTTGCTTTCTTGTCTCTCAACGGAGTATCCGTAGTCGGTCGGCAACTTAGCTTGACTCTTAGCGGAACTCAAGCTCGCGAAAGTCAAGAAGCTTTTGGCCGGACACAGTATGGAGTAGCGTGCTCAGATATCGGTGAGCAGTTGTCTACAGGGACAATCCCATCTCAATCTTGCCCTCGCTCTTCGAGGCGGTTGACGGTAGATCGATCGGACGGGTGGTTGGCGATAGTCTCATGGCCACCCGACGCCTCTTCCCTGACTGCTTTTCTTCTCCTCTCTGGTTTCTTTTTCCATTATCTGGGGTCGTGCCGTCGATAGTCGGACTCGTACCTTTCATCAGACAGGTTGGAGTAAAAAGATGTGGATGTCTCTTATTTTTTTTTTTTTTTTTTTCCTCCCTCTGCTTGTCGTAATAAAAGTACTCCGCAGAAATCTGGCTTGGTGACCTCTTTATGGCAGCACTTTAGCCGACGAAGCTGAGCAGAGAGCACTGCATGGGGAATGGAAGTACTTCATACGGGGTAGTCGAGGGTCGAAGCCCGCGCCTAGTCACTCTAGATCACCCAGACTTACCTGAACCGCCATGAGGGAGTACAAACCCATAGCGTCAGAAGACAAAACTTTTAATCTTCAATAGACTCTTGCAAATCACCATTGACGGTTCCAGCTGCCTCCCCCTTCGACCCAGCCACGAGCCTTCTTCCCCATCCCCCTCCTCCTCGTCCTCCTTCTCCCCTCTTCCAGAGACCTCCATTCTGAAATATATCATTTTCACCGTCAATCAGCGGTATTAGTCCAGTTTCACATCTTTCACCCCCAGGATCATGCAAGCAATGCGGTGTTGCCATCAATCGACCCGCTTACTCCTGCAGCAGAATATCACGAAGGGTGGCGGATGTGCCAGGACAGACAGATAGACCCTCTGAGATCAAAATGTGAGATAACGTTGACGCAGGCTGATAACAAGTCTAGATACCGGCCACGACCTGGTCCTGGACCACGTCGTGGAGAACGGGGCCTGCAGCTGCATGGTCTGGTGTAATGCAATGCCATAGAGATGATGCGCTTGTATCATGCGTTCCAAGTTCGCGGGTGGCGCTTCCCTTTTTATTTTTTTGGCTTCGTCTGTAACTAGCTGGTCAAAACAGGTCAGCCTTCTACAGCCTTCATCCAAAGCCTGTTCATCGTCTCTCGTCTGTGAGAGTCGACATACTCGCATACACGGCTGAGTAACTAGTTACGGACGGAATTCTCTGTCCCTGAGGCGATTGGCACGAGCGTAGTACCGCATATGTGAGTGAGATGCGCTCCCTTCGTCTCGTCTCGACTTGCTTCTGGGCGCTGGCATTGATTGTTCCTCTGGAAACAGAGGGGGGGTATCTTCAATGCCACCAGGTAAACACGAGCCATTGGCTTCACTGCACCGTCCCGAATAGAGTCCTTTGTGCTCTGTGCTTCGTAACTCTGTGCGCAGGCTAGCCCAGCAGCTGGGAATATACAGGGAAAAGGCAGACAGGATCGAAAAATACCAGGCCCTCTACTCCGTACTCTGTAACTAGTTGTGGCACTCAGGAACCACAGCAGCGGTCCGTATCATGGGCTTTGAGCAGCTCTTCAGCTGTTGCCATGGCATGCAACAGCCCGTCCAGGAGACCGTCTCTCACCTCTCAGCTGCATCTAGGAGCGCCTTGTTGTCGATGGTGATGATGTGGACTGACGTTGATGTTGATGCGTTGTCGTTGTTTCGGCTAGCAAGGATCCGCCTCATGAAGCGTCAGCTCTGCCCAAAAAGGGTAATTCTCAACTTCATCTTCAACTTCATCTCTATCTCTCTGTGAAAACGGCCAGAATAAGGGAAATACAGAGTCCTCAGTCTTCGCAATGGACCGTCTCCCTGACGAATTGCTTATGCATATCATCTACCAGGCCATTGGCGGCCGGGGCGACCGCAGCCGGACCAATTTTGCCTGCGTCGCTCGAAGATGGCAGGCCATTGCGGAAGCGAAAAACTGGCGCTTTTTCTTTCTACCCAGTCGTGAGATAGATTGCTTTGCAAAGATGCTAGCCCGCGTCCCTTCCCGACGTGAGGCGCTCCGAAAGATCTATTGTTTAATAGACGTCTGCTCTGAACCGACAGACGGGAGGCAATATGTTGACTTTTACGACAGTAGCGGAGGCGAGGAATCGCACCCAGAGAGCACGAGGTTTACCCGTGCGATATATACCTTGTTCGAAGCGTTGGCTGGAGGAGATGAAGATGCTCAGCCGCCTCTGAATTTGAAACTGAAGCTGCAAATCGCATCTAGTGGGATATATCCTATTACCATTGAGCGCTTCCTACGGATTGTGCCGCTTGACGGCCACCGAAAGACTCTGCCCACCGTGAGATATATCGAGTCGTTGAAGATTACTTTCCGTGGTCGATCGCTACATCCCACTGCTGCAGCAACGATATTGGCGGCGTTGCCCTGCCTAGGGGCTCTTTGTATGCCCCTTGAACCCCGGGGGCCTCAGTCTTTCACGGCAGCACATTTGAGGGTACCTCATTTACACGGTATAGTATACTTGGCTACTACTCGTATACCAGCTACAAAGGGAATAACTAACAAGCTATTTAGCCGTTTCTCGTCATCTAGAAACGTCAAATTATACTAACCTGCAGGAACTAAAGATTAGTAACTCGTCATTATCTCCCTTGGCTGGTATAAATCCGGCCCTCCATAAGCTGTCCCAGTCTGCTCCTTTGGTTAATCTCTGGCTTTTTGGAAACTGGTTCCTGTCACCAGCACTATTCTGGCCCGCAGGCACGCCGAGTTCCACTGACAAGCCGTTCTGGCCCAAGTTGCAGAGTCTTCATATCAGAGCAAGTTCAAGGTTCCCTGACACAAAGTCTGCAACGTAGGTTACCTCACCATGTTAAATACCAATTGTTTGAAGCGCCAGTGCTAATAGAGATCCAGCGGTGGCTTTGATTTTCTCGAGAAGGACGAAGCCTACAGGTATGCCATGGGCTGGGACCCACCGCCAGTAGAACCTGCGGCATTCGATCTTCTTGTCTCTTCCATGTCAAAAGCTGTCCTGCAAATGCCTGCTCTCCGAGTCTTGACTGTGAAAATCAAAAGAGGCCATGTTCGGGATCCTCGGTTGGACACGGGCGCCTGTGACTACGACATCTGCGTTGAATGTCTAGATTCAGGTGAGGAATCGGCTGTTATGCGCTACAGAGAGGGAAGGGAAGCGGACAAGGTAAACGCCCAATCGTACCGGCGGTGGAGGGTCTGGCTTCTTAGCCCAGTAGACTGGTCCCCGTCCTGGAAGATCCGGCAACTATGGCAACAGTTTGTTGGACCAGATGGGATCACGGGTACGAAGACAGCAGAAGAAATGTATTGAAGCTGTTGTCTAAAACCACGCCCCCTCATCTGCATGGGCTGCGATGGAAGTGTGGTGTGTCTGTCCTCCAGCTACCCCGTACACACAAAGGCCGTGACCCAACGTGAAGCAAGCTGCAAACACCAAGTGCCAGTGCTATTCTCCTTTCACCCAACTAGTTTGCTGCACCTAAAATGGATTAATCTGCTGAAAACAAAGGCTGCAGTTGCAGTGCAGTGGGAAAAAATACGGAACGCTGTAACTCGTCACATATTTCACCATGAAACTCTGTATTACCGCCACTATGGCACCGGGTGAGCTGAGCTGAGCAGCGCTCATGATATGTCCTCCATATCGTGTCTAGTGCAGCAACTAAAGGGCCATACTTTCACTAGAACGAGCCGATAGCGATGCAGGACAACTAGCGAGCGAGCGAGTCATGTGGACCTCGTCCTTTGCTCGTCCAATTTTTCCCTCTCATCCCATCTTGCCCTCCTCGCTCGCTCTTCCACTTGACTGCTGGGCGTGTCCGTGTCTAGCGTCCGTGTCTCTCTGACAGAGCATCCGAATGGCTGACTCCTGCGGTGGCTTTCATGCTGTGGAGCGTGCGTGGTTGATCCGTTTGTTGATCTACCGTCCTTGTTCTCCTACTGCTTCTGTTGCTGCTGCTGTCTCCTTGGGCTGCCAGGCTAGTCATGTCGATATGGGCTGGTATGTCTATGCTGGAGGAAACCATAACTCACCCCATCAGCCATCAGCCATCTCAGCCCTCACACAGACACTTTGATAATTACACGCTACTGTGAAGATACGGACGGAAGGCCCCGTACATGCAAGATACCAGTTTCCACCCCCAGCGAGTGTCTTTGTCTGATGCTTGATGAGAACGGATGTACGGAAAAGCTCGCTTTGCTTTTTCGCGGATGCAAGCCGCCAGGATGTGATCTGCCCCCTTTCTCCTTTCTCGAAGACAGCAGAGATGACAGGAGGAGAACTGAAGAGAAACCGGCCGGCCGATATATTCTGGCTCGCAGAGCTGCAGAAGTGAAGTTTCTCCTCGGCCATCAGAAAGCCTGGTTGGACGAACGGTGTTTTTTTGCACTCCATACGGAGTACCGCACTCCATCATCCATGGATGGTATCCGCATGGACTTACTGCTTTGAGGCCAATTTCTCATTATCATTGACATCTCATACGACAATCTCTCATACGCGTCCACTGGTCGGAGTAAAATGGGTTTCAACCAATGCTTGAACGGTGCGGATGCAGTGGAAACTGACTGAGGTGTCATCGCTGCCTAAAACTCGAAGGTAGCGCGATAGGCAGCCCTGTCTCCAGGTGCATCTTGCTTCTTGGTCGCGTGTAGGGCGGTTTGCTATATTCGGGGATGCTGAGTGGTGAGGTATCTGCAGGCCAGGCTATTTTCCAGGATATTTGACAGGCTGTTTAGCAGGTTTTTATCCTGAATATGCTGCATACAGGCTATCTCCTTCCATGACTTCCGCCGTTTAATATACACTTGCATATATGCATGCATATGCAATGCAAAAACAAACCATCTCCAATCAGCATACTTTCCCCCGCTATCCAGTAGGATACCGATGTGCCTTTTCTTTCTTTATCCTCTTTTGTCTCCTGGTCAAAATTTCGATTATTACCATCTCAGCCATTGTCCTATTTTGCCTCACTTTAATTGTTGGTTCTGCTGTGGCTAAAATGCTACAGCAGTTAATATCTACCAGTAAAGAAGTTAAGATTACTAGCAATTGTATCTATATAATTCTATACCCTAATCTACTCTCTTCTCTTATAGATTGAGGCTACCAATTTGTTAAGAATCAATATAAGATAATACCCCTTTAGTAGGCTGCTGGTGCCTGCAAGAAACCGTAGAAGATACAAACAGCTTAGAGGGTCAAAGAGATCCTAACTGACACCAGGACACTCAGTCTTACCCTGTGTTATTGCTTGTCTCTCTGATCAAACTGATATCCTGAAAGTCTGCTTCACCATGAAGAAGATGTCCTCCTGTCCAGCTTCGATAGAGGACATCGCACCGCCGAGGCCTTTGGCGACTAAGCAGGGCTAAAGTCTTCACTGTCACTCTCTTTCTTCTATTTATTTCTTTCTCTTCAGCTTCAGCTTCTCTTCTCTTTCTTCTCCCTGCTCATCAGCAAAGTCCGAAGATTGCCAGGCCTCGAAGAGCGTAAATCTGATACTCCGTCATCATGGGCAAACACGCCTTTCATTTCAAAAAGAACACCTTCAACTACGATGAGCACAAGCGCAAGTAAGTCAGGCATGTCGATCGAGTCAGTGAGAAGACGCAGGCATCTAACAAGACCATGACGAAAGGCTTGAGCGAGTCTCCCTGCCAGACAAGTAAGGCCTCCCCAGCAAGCAAAGGTCGAGAGGGTATCAAATTCTGACATCCAGCATAGGATTCTGTGCAAGATCTGCGGCAAGATTTGCTCCGCCAGCAAGTACTCCAAACGCCAGCTCGATGAGCTGCGAAAGGCGATGGCCAGCAACCCTAGCGTCAGCGGCCTCACTCGTCCTGGCTTTGCTGGATGCCGTACGTGTATCAGCCACCAGACCGTAGAGCTCACTTGCTGCATCTGC
This sequence comes from Trichophyton rubrum CBS 118892, assembly GCF_000151425.1. Classification (NCBI taxonomy): domain Eukaryota; kingdom Fungi; phylum Ascomycota; class Eurotiomycetes; order Onygenales; family Arthrodermataceae; genus Trichophyton; species Trichophyton rubrum. The sequence continues at coordinate 2,133,178 of NW_003456426.1, read as the reverse complement.
GACAAGACCAAGTCCCTGGAGTACTTCAGCAAGAACCAGCGCTCTCCCCCTGACACTGCGGTATGTCTTCCCCCTCGTCTGGTATCACTTTGTTGCAGGTTGCTTATATAGCATATCCAGAGATGCACCAACTGCGTTCAAAGCCATCTTGATGCTGAGCCAATCGCCGAAGTCCTCAAGGAGATGGAGGAAGGGGAGGGTGGTTATGACCCTGCCACTGCACCGGAGGTACGCTCGTTTCCCGCCGCCCCTTTTGAAGCCTCACAACTCTGACAATCAAACCAGAGCGATGTGAAGGAAATCACTCACTTCCAGAATCTCTCCGTCAACGAAAATACCCGCCCTCGCATGCCCGCAGAACGCCAGCAGGTTGCCAAAGTCAAGCGCCGGCCTGGCGTCGCCGACTCAGAGGACGATGTGTCCTTTGGCGGAGTCTGGGTTGAGCAGCAGCGCGATGGCAATGGCAACAGCACCGCTCAAGATGGTGCCAAAAAGGGGGCCGAATTGACAGCCTCTAACAACAAGGGGGCCGGACAATCTCGTAAGACTGCCCGCAAGACCGCCACGCCTGCAGAGAAGTCTACAGCAGAGAAGTCTACAGGAGAGAAGTCCACAGGAGAGAAATCCACCCCTACCAGTGGTGTCTGGAACATCACCACCAAGGAGAGACGTGCGGCCGCGCCACGCAAACACTCGAACTTCGCAAAAGTCCCCGTAAGTAAAAGTCTGTCCTTAGCTATCTCGCTACATCAGACCATGACGTACAGCGTTTTTCGCTTTTTACCTTTCCTTAAACCCTCGCTGATGAACATGATATTCAGGGTGTCCGTGTTCCCAAGGACGAAGCTCCCACCCAGCGTCTGCCAGAGCCCACCGGACCAACCATCGACTTCGACGATGACTCTGATGACGAGTGTGGTATCGAGGCCTGGATCTGAGACGAGACTCCACCAGTTGAACATCCTGGGTGTCAATCAATCATCACTATCCACTGACCCAGTTTTGATATTACATATTATTCATATTTGAGCGGCGCCGAGAAGTTTGACCTCATGAGTAACGAAGGAACGAATGCAATGACACCAGCCTTGATCAACGAAATGTCCTTCGGCTCTTCTCAGTTAGCCATAGGCCTTTGGTAGTTAGAGATTGAAATGAAATGAAATTAAACAGTTTCACAGTTTGCCACCGGAAGCTTGCTTTAACTGCTTTCTTATTATTTTTTTTTCTTTCGTACCGTTGGAACTTCAGCGGGCGGGTCGGGCCTTTTACCGAATTACCCCTGAACCGACCAACTCACTACCATAACCAGCAATCTAGCAAGCCCACCCATCTGTCAATTATAGCCGAGCTTACACCCTGTCTTAATTGCTTTATTATTACCTCGCATGTTTCCTTATGGTGGCGGCACTTCGATGAAGTCATGCTCCCGAGGTAAACAAATAAACATGTCACCATGTTGGGCAGTTCGTTACACATGGGCAGTCATTGGTAGTGGTAACATCATTTGGATATCCAAGTGTTACAGCAGATTGCTTTCTGGAAAGATTCTACAGTACAAGGGTTCACGGATAGCGCCAGGCGCCGGCTGTTCATAGTAGACCGTACGGAGTACTCCGTATCAATCGTCAAACGGCTAGGCAGCTTCCCATTCCTTGCGCTCCTCCTCGTTCTCTGGATACTTCGACATGAAGTCCGCCTTGGTCAATTGAATGAGCTCCTTAACCTCGTCATAATCCTCGTGGTCAACGGTGCCATCGACTCGAAAGAAATGCGATCCAACAGCCTCCTTAACATCTCCCATGATATTAATGCCATTGGCAGCTCCTTCACAGTCGCTATCAATGACTTCCAATTCATCTGGCGTGAACTCATACGGGAACCCCTTCTTGAATTGCTGCGTATGCCTGGGACGTCTTCCCAGCCCTTGCGGTATTGATCAGCTAAAATAGCAAGATATGCTGCTTCCCCGTCAAGATGGAGGTTTCGGGCAAAGATCAGAAGAGTAAACCTCACTGTTTCGCGGAACTCGAGTGCTCGGAAGAGTGGTTCGATTCCCATGTGGAGGGTATTTCTCCAGAGGGAGACCAGTGCCATTCTCCAAAACAGAGACTCAGCTTTTCGTTTTTTCTCCGAAGCTGCAAGTTCTTTGTCGTCTTCAAAGAGCTTTTGAATCTCCTTGATATCTGGCTGCTGTAGCAGGTCCCCGGTCATACGTGGTCCTTGGTATTCAAGGAAGTATGGCTCAATTGTATGATCATATAGGGGCGCTAGTTCTGTTGTCTGCCAGTCGATGATTCCACAGATCTCAGAGGGGTTATCAGGGTTAACGAATATGTTCTCTGCATGTAAGTCGTTGTGCCACAGGTGAGATCCCTTTATGGACTTGTCGTCTGGAAGTAGACGATCGACAACCTCCATATATGCCTGCAACGCTCTGATCTTTTTCTCCTTTGAAGGACGATATGTTTGAGGTCCATAGAGGCCTATTGGAGATTTGGGTAGCTTTGGCATCTGGGTGATACATTCCATTTCTCTGTAGCCTGCTGCTTTTACATAGTCCAATGGACTACTCCCTATGAACAATCAGTTTAATATGATCCAAATACAGAAATGCAATGACCTACAAGGCTTTGTCAAACTTGACACTTGCTCTTCCGTCATCGAAATTTTGTCTGCTTGTTGATGGCCCAATAGTAAACCGGTCATCCGTTACCTGCTTGCCGTTTTTGTTCGTATAGGTCAAGCAGGTTGCATTGGGAATGTCCTCCTTGTAGTATATACTACCATACTCGGAAAATGACGTCAAGGTCCAATCTCTTTGATAGCCTGCTATCTCCTTGACAATGTTCACCTTCATTTCGATGTCAAGCTTGTTCCACAATGTCTCCAGCGTATCTTTTCCATAATGATATATTCTGCCCCAGCCGGGTTGTCTGTCCCTGAGCTCCAACCAAGGACCTTAGGAGCTGGTGTCCCAAGTATGTTTCTAACCTACCTAGCAGTTAGAATCACTTCATATATACGGTTGATGTCACTCACGAAGTCCATTGTTGCCACTTCAGATGCAGTGGTAAAATGGGGTATGCCAGCATTCGGATTCGGCACTTTGCCAATAACCTGGACACCGTCATCCATGGTCAGAAGCAAGGCCTTGCTGTACAGCCCATCCGCCATCTTCTCAATCTTGATGCACTTTCGAGTTCCAGGACCAGAAATCCGGGCTGCGGTCTCTGCTAACTCATTGACATCGAATTTGACGTATCGTTGTGCCAGCTCTTTTGCTTCATCACGGAGGAACCGAGAGCGTGTAAACCGGAAAAAGGTGTCATCTTTATTCCAGCCCTGGTTTGAATAAAACCTTTTAGTATTTCCTATATGGATCTGCTGGATTTTCCGTGCTGTCGACGCTGCGATTTGGATGTGGTGTTTTCGTGCAGAGATTGTCGGCCAGTGAAAGTGATTCCGCAACCGAGCACATATGATGATAGACCTCATGTTAATGAAGACTTCAGCATCTTATCGTTTGTGAGCTATGTTTAACCAAGACGTAGGTATTGAATGGCCGGCATCCCATGCCTAGCAAGACGAATTTAGCCAGTATTTTCTCCGTTTCGGCTTGTTGACGCAGAAATTTGATCCCCAGCCGCCACTGATGCACTAAGGATGCCGACATCACTCGAGAAGCCATTTCATTCCAGGGCAACGATAGACAGTGCCATTCCAAATACTCTTCTGTTGCATATTGTGGGAAACACGGGAATGAGTCCTTTTACTACTTACAGACCAGTCGGTATTTGGTTATGCCTTGGATTTCAAGATATGCCCTTAGGTCAGCTAAAGAGATGAGACGCCAACCAAGTACTTTTTCACTTAGAGTAACCTGTATGGTGACCCCAGGCTTCGTTTTCATACATATTTACAAGGTTGGTCTTCGTTATAAGATTGAACTTGGAACCGTCCTTTCATACGAGCCTTGTTAACTCTCGGCAGTGGCAGTTTCTAGCTGCCTAACTGCCTTCCCCAAGGCTTGCAATAACCCATACATGAGGTTTCGTCACGTCTTGGGTACTATATATTGCAGCCCACGCCAATTCTAGCCCTAGTAATAAGCATCGTTGGAAATGAGACCATTGGCAAAGACCCAGCATTGTGACAGCGGTCTATGATCGAAGCTAGCCACCTATCTAAACTCGATCGAAAGGATTCTGGTTTGGCATAGTAAATATATGCTCGATTGGATTGAATACGGGGTAGAAAAGGTCCATTGCTTCCATGAAGTCGGCTTGCTAACGATCGAGAGGGGAGACACTCGCTTATGTTCATCTGAGTTGCTTTGCTGCTGAGACGTTGAGAAGACTGTCTTTGCTTTACATCCTTCCAGGGTCTTTCAAAATATTAACATCCTTGGAAATCCATGAGTAGCCAGTGATACCGCTCAAATCAAACAGAAAATGAGAGAACATGGATATCTCGAGTAAGTCACATACTTGGATCGGCTTGGTCAGCAAGACGCCTTGTATTCCAGGCAGCCTACATTCGTTTTTCATGCGCTGACTTCGGGATCTAACATTGTTGGGTGACATCCTTGACGTTATGCAAGTTATCACAGGGGAAGATCGTATTTAACCGCATACTTACTCCCTATGTTCGTTCTTCGGTAGTCACTGCAGGGTGGCCCCTACGCAGATGTGAAAAATCTGCAGCTTGAAGTGGCCTGCGTGAAAGCGAAACGTCTGTCGGAGGAAGATAACCCCAACCAGGGAGGTGATGACGACATGCCTGGAAATGGCGGCTCTAATATCCCAGGACTTCACTCTAGCCGTGCTGCCAGACCAGCATTCTCTACGGACGTAGTATCACTGGCAGCAGTTCTGGTGTGGGTATCCAGCCAGGTATCAGCGAGGCCACATATAGTATAAAAACAATACAGTACGCTCCATTTATCTCAGCAACAGTTATCTGTTGGTTAATTATACCTTTGCCAGAGCCCAAAATGCAGTGAAATGTAAAAAGGGTATGAATGAGAATCAAAGTTGAAGAGAGCAAGCAGGTGGAGCTAAGTTTTAACTCATTCAAGCACGTGATTTGATAAGTGGGGACTGAACTTCAAATTTGAGGCTCCAACAACGCGCTTGCTAGAACTCCGTACAAGGCGGCAACAGCAATAACAACAACAACAACAACAACAACAACGATACTGATACGTCTTGTCGGTTGTTATTCCATACCTGTCGTCTTTAGCTCTTCATTCTCCTATCTCTAGACATGGCTACTATTCAAGATCTTCCGCTGGAGATCTTGCAGCAGATCTGCGACTTCGTTGCTTCTGGCTATAGGGCTTCCCTATATGATTTTGCCTTGGTATGCCAGCGATGGTCTCTGGCATCAAATGCAGTACGGTTTCGAGAAGTCCGCATAGTTGTTGAAAACCAGGGGAAACTGACTAAAGATTTGGATTATTGGAGTGGTGTACTGCGGAGTACGTCAAGTTTGCGATCTGTCCGTCGACTTGAGATTAAAGGAGAGCTCCCGGCTGATGTAAATACCTGGGCCCCAAAACGAATAAGGCAGCCAAAGCATTCCCTGATTGATAGCGACGACGAGCTTGAAAGTGCGAGGTATACCCTGTATACAAACCTTCTCGAACTCCCAGAAGTCACTGTAGAGCTGGATAAGTACTGGACTCCAGTGGCTCATTTCGTGGCTCAACTCCGAGCCCTTCAAGACCTTGTCTTTGACTGCGTGAACCAGTTCCCACCGTGCTTGCTGGACGTGCTACACCAAATCCTACCCAGTTGTAAGCTTCACCTCCATAACTTTGGACTCAGGAACCTTTATTCCTACAAGGGGTGGTCGCGAGGCTTGGATAAGCACGAGTACTCACTGGCTACTTCTCCTTCGTTGCACTGCATTATCCTACATTACGAAGGGAATGAATCCGAAAGGCTAGTTGATTATAATGACGTGGCTGTTGCTAGAATGAGCCAAGGACTGGCTCCAAACCTCAGACATGTACAAGTTAATGCCAGGTCAATGTCACCGATCACATACAACAGGCGTGTTGAACGGCGGCCAAAACGAGACATATTCCCTAATGATACCCCAAACTCTGATGCAGACGTGCGTGGCGAACTCCACACCATGAAGTTTAGTGGATTTTTATTCGGTGGACTTCAGGGATGGAATGAACGAATTGTCTTCTCGTCATTACGGAAGCTTATTCTGGACACCGTCATGGACCCGTTCAGCTTGAAAAAGGCGAGCACGTATAATTTTACCTCACTTAGGACCCTCTATCTACGCCTAGAGAGCGACAATTGGGACGAACATTCCTTGATGGACGAAGCGGCAAGTGGCTTTCTAAGAAGCCTGCCTCCCCTGAGCACGCTTAAACTTACAGGGAATTTTGGTCATGACTCGCTCAAGGCCATAATAGACCGCCACAACTCGTTGGGACGAATCTGGCTCTCGCCTCGGGTACATTCTCACTTCATGGGGACAGATTTTACCTTAACATTAGATACAATTCGGGACCTTACATCACGCTGTTCAGAATTGAGAACGGTCTGCCTTACAATCCCACGAGTCCTGAAGTCACAAGACATGGCCATATACCAGTCTATAGGCTGTCTTCCTCATTTGAAAGATTTGTGTCTATACCTTGACTGTATCTGCCATGAAGACTCTACACCCTCTCCCACCATCGAAGACGGTTTACCGAATTTTGCAAAGATAAAAAACTTAGTTACGAATAAAGCTCTAAATGACGATATTGCTCGCAATATCTTCCATGAAATTTACCAGGCTCAGTCCAGGCACAGGATGCCAGTTTTTAAACGGCTTAGAATACAGGTGGTGAGGATGAAGTTTACAAGAGACATTCCCGAGGACCTAGATAGGATAATCAATGTCAGCGGTCAGGGCTTTGAACTTACTCTAAACCCGACTCAAAGGCAGGATTGCTATGATATCATTATTCAACGGTCCAGCCCCCGCAATTTCTAGTAAAGGCTGGGTAACTTCTTCCTGAAGCCTCGATGTCTTCCAAATCCTGATTTTTCGTTAATGACTTAGTTCCGCCACTAAGTAAATCAAGAGGGAAGCTATGCACTAGAATGGGTGGGTATGTGCTTGGTCGATAGCCATGACAGCCTCTGTAGGGATGCCGCATATACACGAAGAATGCTACAAGATGGTCCTTTTGCCTATGCTTACTGTGTGCGGTGCTCAAGGCTAAATCCTTATCGGCCTCCTCGATACGCAGATCTGGGCGGGCCTTTCCGTATGGTTGTCTTCAAAATTCACCAGTGATCAGCTTGAACCATGGTTTTCACACACTCTAATCAAATCCAGTCTCCAATCAACGTTGATGGGCTATACAGATCGACAACTGGTTCATGATCGTGACATGATCCATATTTTAGGCATTTCTTCCTGGCTATCTAGATCTCACGTTGCTCCGCTTCCGGTGAAGCTTATCTGGAAAGTCCTTATACACGCCAACGCCTTGCACATTGATATACTCCCCAGCGCCACGGCCCGATATTGAACTATCAACCCATATTTCCAGACCCAAGCATACACCCTAGAGCTTAAACATGGCGTTAAAAGAGAGGAATTTAACGCCTTAATGAGGAAACGCAGTAAGACGATTGGTATGGATGCAGTTAAAGGCCGTTCTGGCTTATACGGCTGTATTTCATATCTGCCCGTGGCTGTTTTTCATTTATGCAGTATCCCTATTTTATATTGAACTGCTTTTCGGGAAAGACCTGTCAACCTGCCGGTATCTATGTCGGCACATATCAAAGCATGTAATCTTACGGCCTCTCCGGCTATATTATATGCATCGGCTTTTTTCTCCATGCATTTCCAGATGGTTTCAATACTATCATTTCTCAAAGCACTCATACCTACCCCTAGCATCTTCATTTACAAATCAGTAAGTTGTTTTAGGGCTGACAGCTCCTGTGGATAACTCCAAGCAGCTAATAATTTATCTAGACAGTCAATATGAAGCTCACTAGCATCATTTCAGCTTGTACCGTCCTGTCAGCGGTGTCTTCTCCCACGCTGGCATGGAGAGTCACCGATTATAACTCGAATACCCTCCAAGAAGGTGGCAAACCTGAGCACGGCAAATGGTTCAACAAGATCAAAGGTCCAATCTTCGAAATAGACGACTGTACCCAGGGAAACTTCTTCAGAGGAAAGGATTGCACCGGCTATTTCACTGCTGTATACAGCGGGAAGGCCTATTTCAGGATTCCTTCTGACAGTGTTAGCTTCCGGGTTTACTGCTCCGCATAATAAGTCTCCTTTGGTCTTCTTAGGGTCACTTATAGACATGCTTATATGGAATACAGGCTCATTGGAAGCTATCCCATATGGTGTGTTTATGACTTGGAGTTGAGTTGCTTCCGGAACTGTAGTTAGTGTCTGAGGGAAAATTGAAGGTCTATTGCCATGAAACTGTGTGGAGAGTGTTTTTTACATTATATCTGGCTCTACCAAGCCTGACTGAGGCGTGACTGTCTTGCACAAATACATCCATTTCAAATACTCCTTACAAGCTCCCTCAATGCCTCCTCACCGTAATTCGCCCATATGCTCAAATGTGTCTCATCCACCACCCTTAAAGCTGCTCGGCCGCCGAGCCTTGCAGCTATCTGCACCCCATGGTTAAGTGGAACAGCAACGTCCTGTTTCCCATACCAAAGCTGCACAGGCAAATCTGGACGTATGTCTTCCACTCGAAAGCCAAAGCCCATGCACATCAGCCTGCCATCCTCTACTGCTGCGTCACTGCCTTGGGAAAAGCTTTGCCGACTTGTCCGTAGGAATAACCTCAGAGTACTTTCGTCCTTCATGATCTCACGGTCCTTTTCAGGCATGGACTTGGACTTCAACACCTCCTTTCGTAGTTTCTGGTATCGTTTCTCGTCATTTAGATCTAGGTTTGCTGCCAGCTGGCGTTTGAGATACCATCCAGTAGCCATGGGAAAGTAGCGGTATCCGAGAGTGAATCCTAGCCAGTTAGCCCAGCATGCGCCCTTCATACCGATGTCAGGAGGGCCGAGGCCACAGATGATAGAGACTGCTTTAAGTTTTTCTGGCGGTAGTGATGCAGCACAAGCGAGTGCATATGGCCCGCCTCCAGAAATTCCCTGTCGAATTTTGTCAATTTCTGATGTTCTTGAAGTAGTGTGATGGGATAGTTACTCCTAACCAGTACTCCATATATATCCAGTTTGAGATGGTTTGCAAGCTCTTCCAGATCCTTTGGGTGGTCAAGAAGTGACCGACCTGCATGAGGTGAGCTCCAGCCAATACCAGGCCGATCAATAGCAATTATACGGGCTCCCAGCTCACTGGCAAGATCTTCAAAACATGCAGCTTCAGTGCGAGCTCCCGGCAGGCCATGTAGATAAAAGATAGGCTTTCCCGTCAACAATCCATACTGCGCATATCCAAGTTTCCGGCCATCTGGCAGTGTTAATGCATCTGAACTGTCGTCATCGAGAGGAAATCGGCAACTTGGGGCTTCGGATGCATCTGTGGTATCCTCTGGGTCGCTCTGAGTATTTGATATGAAGCGATGTAGTATCCGTCGCAGGAAAGCCCGCAGCTTTATCAGACACATGACAGGTATAACAAGGCGAGTCAAGAAGATACCTTCATGAGATATAAGAAGTAGACGAGTACTTCTTATACCTCTGAAGGATCAGTCCATGGTGCAGGAATCCTTCAGGCCTCAGGCTGGGTATCGTCAGGCATCTCAGCATGGGAGAATTATCTCAGACGCACTTCTGCGATAGCCAGCCATCAACGTAGAGGTTAAAACGTCAGAATCACTCATGTCAGGGAATATAGACGGCCTAGCCAGCCCTGAGATACGGTATAGCAGCTATATCGATGGCTCGCTATATCGTAGCAGACGCAAAGCCGCACATGACAGGGATCACTTGACGACGTCACAGCCTCGCTCGCAGTCAAGGAAGCCCGCGAAGACGAACAATTTGCGATGCGACTTGCGACCAGCGACTCCCGCCAGCACTCGGAGCCATCCTGTCCCTCGTCGCCCTGCCCGATCGATGCTCGACATGCGCTGACCGGATAACACAGCGAAAGTTGTTGGTTTTGGACGAGAAGATGGCATACGACGGATACCGCACCTCGTTCGACCCCCCTGGGTTCAATCCCAACGCCAGCGCCAGCAACAACTACAGCAGCAACAGCAACAGCAACAACGGCGGCGGCGGCACCAACATCAACAACACCAAGCCGTCGAATGCACCGTATCCCGGCTATCTGCAGCCATCGTACGGAGAGTATCCTGTCGAGCAAGACCCGTCTTCCCATCCGCCGCCTCCCCCCCCTCCTCCTCCTCCTCCTCCTCCGCCACCCCAGCAGCAGCAGCAGCAGCAAGTGCCATACCCTGCGGCATCAGCAGCACCAAGCCAGGGAGTGGAGTTTGTTGAACAGGCGACGTACTATCCTCCGCCCGTTGGGCCTCCTCCCCAGGTCGGAGACGCCCTGAAGCAGCCGTTTTCACGCACATCGTCGCAGCCAGAACCGCCAACCCCTCGGGTACCTGACCCAAACTATCCGTCAACTGATCTGATAGCCCAGGTCACGGCAGCAGTGATACAGCAGCTCCGGGCGCCAGGCCCAGGGAACGCCCCTCCGCCGCCTTCTCATCCCTCACAGCAGCAGCCGCATCAACAGACGGTCTATCAGCCTCCAACGCCTGCTCTATCACAGTCCAGCTACAACAGGCAGAGCCCTAACCCAAACTCTCTCAGTCCCCCTATCACCACAAGCCCATATGGACCGCCACAGTCTTCTATATCAGGGCAGCCTGATCTTTCTAATGCGCCGGCTCAGTCGTCTTACCCTCCTATCTCGTCGAGGATTGATGGGAACGCATACAACGGCCCTCAGGCGCAAACTCTTACTGATAACGGCCAGCAGAAATCCACATCCCCCGGTATAGATAGAACGAGAGGATCATCTATTGGGTCGTTTAATGGTGGCCGGAATGGCACAAATCATACCAAGGGCCCATCATCTAGGCACTCAACTGTCACAAACGAGGCTATTTCTGAGAAGCCATGGGGAACCCTCTTTGATAAGGATGATATGCCTACCAGCAGAGCAGGACAGCTCCTGCGAGGTATTGCTCTTCATATGGTATGATAGCCTTTCTCTGATATATGCAGCTCATTTGCATGATATCTAACTAGTCACAGATTGAAACTTACCCACCTGGCAATACCCTGGTCATCACGCCAGAGAAGTTGCAGAAATTCTATCGTGATCACAGGGTATCTTCAGACACATACCCATGGCAAGGTACGGCTCCACTTGTGTCTTTCCCTTCATACCAAAGCTAACCATGCATAGATATCTTTGATAACCGGACATCATCCATCTCTCGCCTTTTCCGATCTTTGAGCATTGAACACCACCTCGTCCAAGACCAGCTTGACGAACGCCCTGATATCCCAGGCCTAACTCCACGTGGATTCGAGCGCTGGATGTCCATGATGATCCAAGCACACCCAGAGCGGGAATTTGAGCGAGTTCAAAATATTGTGCAGAACGTCTCCATCACTAACCCGGATGATAGGACAGAAAGATTCCCAAAAGAGCTACGAAGGAAACTTTTCCCACAGTTGCCTGACTATGATATCAAGGAGACTCTTGACAGATGGATAACTACGCATTGCCATGTCGAATTAACGCAAGGCATGCTTGGAGGGCCTCCCATGCGCCAACCCCGAGCCAAGTCAACTGTGGACAATACATCGACCGGCATTCCCTCACGGCCAGCAAGTACGGACGTCCGCCCCAGGCAGTTCCCACAGTCAGCAACGGTCGAAGACGCAATTGACGAAGATGACCATGTCATCGTTGCTAGCGCAGATGTCGCTGATGTTGATGCAGAAGCACAACCAGTGCAGCCCATTGAACGGGAGCGGAAACCTTACAGCATGCCAGGAGGGACCAAAGGGTATCGAGAAGATACTAGTCCACACCCTACCGCCCCTACCTCTCGTCACCCAGATTCTAACTCAGGAGTAAGCTTTGGCAAAAAACATGTGGTGGTTTATTCTGGTGACGATGACGATGACTTTTCGAGTCCTCGCGACGATGTCAACTCCAAGTACTCTTCTTCCCAGCACGGGAACACGCATCCACAATCTCATACTCATACCCATCCACATCAGCATAGCCATTCCCATACTCACGATGACTCCAAGCGACATCATGGACGGGACAAGGATAGAGATAGAGACAGAGACAGAGATCTAGACTGGGATGGGGACAAGAGCCGTCGTCGAACCTCATGGGGCAGTGATGAGGATTTCTATCGCAACCCCGTGTCAGATAGAGATAGGGGCAGAAAAAGAACGGAGAGTCGAACCCGTTTCTCTGATTATGACAAGTTTTGGGAATATCGTTGATTTGATTTTTATGTATTTATGTCAAACCAATGCCGTTAATGGGCGGAAGCAATGTTGGGTATTTCTTTTCTAGTGTAATTCCATAGTTTCGACAAAAAATAAAATAAATTGAAGAGTTGTTCATCTTTTCCCACCTTTCTTAAACCGGGCACTAACCTCCCTGCTACTCTCAGCATACTTCCTCCTCACCTCTTCTTCCCTCTGATACCTCCTGACAATTCGCTCATAGTCCTTCACTTCCCTCTCCGCTTTTTTCCTTTCCCTTCTTTCCTTTTCTTGCTCTTTAGCTTTGGACCTTTTCCTCTTCTTTTCCTCCAGCCCTACCCCTTCAATCCTCAATTGCTCTACCTGCTCTGGGGTCAAATACCACGGCACGGCAAGTACGTCAACCAAGACCCGCGTCCGTTCTTCCCAGAACCGCATCTCCCCAGCCATATCAGGTAGAAGCACAAAACGCTCTAGATGGAGCTGTCTTATATTGCGGAACGTTATCACTGTTCCTTTAAACTTAGCTATTACGCCAGGAACAAGAGACTTGATGTCCAACGCCTCTTTGGTGGTAGATGTGATGTATTCGGGGACTCGTGTTGTGCCTGCAGCTGCTACTGCTGCACCAGTCTCAGCTTTAACTGGCTGGGAGTCCGGCAATTCAACTTGTTTTTTTGAGCATACTATTTCAATATTTGACCCTGAACTGTCGTCTAGTGTCAATATTGTTCTTCGAATATGCTCTTCACGAGAGACGATCACACCCGCCAGACAGATAAACTGGATAGGGTGGTTTTTGTAGAAGTATATATTTTGTCCTATGGAGAGGTGTTAGCCATTTACACTCATAGCTTTTATTGTACCGTGTACTTGTGTTTAAAATACCTTCGTATCCGCTGCGACGTGTCAGATGATGGACATTTACGGCGCTCAGCTTCACCCATGCGAAGTGCGTCGGCGATGCTTTATAGCAGTAGGCTGGATAGAACGTGAGGCCGTCAGGGGGTATAAGCTCTTTCTTGGGATTATTTTTGACGCCATGCGCCATTTGGCCATTATCGCGACGTGATATGGCGTAGTACTGTTAAAATTCCGTATATAACTAAATGTAGCGCTTCAGTGTTAATGCTTATCATATTTTGATTGAAGTGTTAGGGTTTTAAGTTCGCGTCTGGCGCTTAACTAACTAGTTAATCTAGTTAGTCATCTTACGCGCTTCCACGACCATCACACCACACCACTGAACGAACATAAACCCTTTCTGGATACACGTTGACTGTATATCAAAATTTATACACGCATTTCAAGCACTACAGAAAAAAGTAAGCCACGTTGGGTGCCACATATACCATATAGTGACCATGCGGCTGGTATGGATGGTCATCGTGCGGACGAATGGCCCGTCAGATCAATGACCTTGCACCAAGAATCAAGAATCATCGCCTGGGACTATACCCTCCGTGCATACGTATTTTGCACCTTGTGCCATTATGGCACAGGAAGACACAGCTGCATCATCTCCAGTTACCAGATGCTCTGTCAAAGTGACCGGGGGGCCGGATAGCCTTGGCGGCAAAACAAAGTGAAGGCAGTGAAAATGATGAATGCAACAGTTGCAGCGAATGCAAAATCAACACATACATTGCAGTTTTCCTTTCAAGGACTGAAGAACAACTTACACGGATAATTACATCTCTCTCAACCAACACAGCTCAAACTATAAATCTATTCATCCCTAATCACGGCCAAACGCTTCAAGACAGATGACCCCGAGAGTGTTGCGGAGATAGCGGGAAACATCCAAGAGTACGTGAGAAGGTACAGTACTTTCGAGCCAAACCACAAATCTAGATGCCAGCTGTGGGGCGGATAGACGGCAGAAAGAGGCGACTGGCCATATACCCAAGCGGTAAGGTATGGCTATATATGAGGATCCGCCTGCGCGGTTTAGAAGGCCCGGCGACCGTATATCATATACGAAAAACAACCACGGAAGGGAGCAGCCGTATGTATTTCTCATCCTTTCATTACATTCTCCACCATAGTCAAGATAGCTGACACAGAGATAAGACCCGGGCGGAGTCCTTGGAAATGCCACTGAATGGACAGATTGATAGGAGACCCTAATGCCCTCATAGGTCATGGCATCAAAGGGGAGAACCTTGAGGTCCTGTGTTGTCCCAACTCCGCCGCAGCCCAAGGGCCCGCCAGAAGAGGCGAAAAGAGAGTGAGAGGACGCAGGACGAGAGGAGAGGGGGAGGCAGCGTCGACATCGCCCATAAATACTGACTGACTAGTACCTGTTATGGTTCGAATGGGTGAGTCATCTAACTATGATACCTGAGACTGAGATATCTAAAGGAAAGGATTGAGGCTGGAACAATTCGTTAGTTACCATGTATCGGATCAAAGAATTATGAACGGTAGTCTGGGGGCACCCCTACGATGTCACCATTGACGCCGCCCACACCCTTATAAATCAATATTCCTCTGCTCAGTATGAAGTGACTAACCTGGTGCTTCTTATAGTTATCAATATAACACCCTCTTACATTTTGACGATGCCAGCGAGAGCAAGGAAGATAAGCGAGAAGAGGCGGCTGGAGAATCAGCAAGATTATGGGTAAATTGACGATAAAGTCGCTACCTGTTGCATAAAGTATCCTGCCTTTGTATCGTAGAATACCCCCGAAGGTATGTTATACGCATACATGTACCCGTTGATTCTCTGCCCACTTATCTTCTAGGTTTTTGAAGAGCTCATGGACGAGTCATATGCAGTTATACTTGATCACATTCGCCCAGATATCCCCGTTCCTGGTGCAGCCCTGTGCATTATTCAAGCCACGGACCTAGACTCAATTACCCAAAGGGTCCCGCAAGCCAATGCCGGACTTCATTTCACCCTTCCTGAATGGGACTGATGAACAGATCCAAACTGGGGTGAGAAGCATTGCGAGCGCCAGCGTGAGATTTTTGCGATGAGAACACATACAATCCTTGACCAAGATTCAATCGGATGGGATATCTGGGCTTTGTGGAGGACGATCAAGATCAACGGATGATTTACGAGTGCTTCTATGCTGACTTGCTGTCAAGGATTGCCTCGCACAAAAACTTGATTAGCTGGAGTGAAGCAGGTACCACCAGAATTTTGTAAATACGAGATATATGGCCGCAAGTCAATTGATTGGAGAGAGCAGATGCGCAAAGAAGACCCCAGAAGCAAAATGTTGTGGAAATCATACCTTTGGATGTAAGCAGCTGGCCGAGTTTGATCATTTTGGTCGGCAGCTAGTCAGTGCGTGAAATGAGAGGAGGCACCCATCGTAACACTCCCGGAGCGGCAAACCAGATGTGTCTGCGAAGTCCGCCATGTCAGCGAGGCAACAAATGAATCACACATTGTAAACGTACGTAGGAGCTTGCTTTGTGGCCTGTTGGCCTAGTATCTGCATAGATCGAAATATCGAAATACTCCGTCGTACTCCGTAGTCGCCGGAAGTTATCAAGTGGGCTTGGCGTTCCCCACAAGGAGCGGTAATTCTGCTTATATAAGCTAACCTAATTCTGAGCACGGACGCTGGGCGGGGCTAGATGTCGATCACGTGTTTGTCGGGCGAGCTCCAGCGGGCCAACGAAAGAACATCGCAGCGCCAATACTATATAAAGTCAAGAAAAGGCGAGAAAGCGGAACTTGTCGTCTAGTGCTAAGCGAGATGGAACGGGAGGTGGCGACGGAGCAACGATCCCAACATTTTTCGACTTTCAAAGAAAACGAAGAATACAAGGCGAGGTACGGAGTCAGAGACCATGAGATGGCCGCCAGAGCAAACTGGAATATGTGTTCAGCCGGCATTGTCCAATACTCTATGCCTGGCAAACAAAAGACCATCGTCTGAGAGTTGGCATGCAGCATCATATCCACATCAGACATGTTTGCTTCAAACATAACTGTCACTCAGTATGCTATATTATAAGCTAGCCACCTATCTATGCCAATCTGCATAAGTAGGGCGCTACCCCAGAGCATCATGTCTGTTTTATTTGCCTGTATACCAAATCTGATGTCTGAGAGAACTTGTTTGCCCCGACATATTAATCGTTACTCCGAAGCAGCCTGGAAATATGGTATGCTCAGTTTTTAAGTTGGGCTATTTCCCTGTCTTATTCTTCTACCCACCGATACCTCTTCCATTGCTCCACTTATGCCATGGCGCTCCTTCAAGCTTGGTTCGCCTTAATTCTGCTTCATGCAAGCCTCTCAGCAACATTTCCTTATCCCAACGCCACTCGACCACTGTCTGATCGAGATGTATCTATAAGCGGGAATAGATATTATCCACAAACACCCACGAGGGACCCGACATGCAATCAATCGGATTATGAGAAAGTCGACTGCCCTGCTCCGTCTATCTGCTACCATCAAAGAGGAGGTGCTCCAGCCTGCTGTCCTCCAGATACAAACTGTGATCCACCATGGATGAGAGGCCCTTCGCCTCCGATCCAGACACCTATGCCGTCCCAGTCGGGCTCAACTTCAGAGTCGAACCAAGCCAATGGAAGTGGGAATTCGGGTGTAGGCGTCAGTGGCAGCTCGCGGGCAGAAAACCACAATTCGAACAACTTCAACGTGAGCGTAAGAAATGGTGGAACCGCAATGTTTAAAAGCAAATTCGCAGGGTTATTATCTATACCGGTCCTGACAGTGGCGGTCCTCATTATGTTGTAAAAAGCACGGAAGATTAATAATTAACACATTTCAAACTGAACGCAAAAGACTGGTCTATCCTCCCTCCATCATTCTCTTCTTCGGATTCCTTGGGATTGGCTCTCCCCTCCGTGCCTCTTCCTCAGCTCTATCAACCAAGACAGTCTGATCTGCTTCATCTACCCTTGAGCTATGTTTCTCCTGCTTTTCGTGTCCGGCCATTGCAATCTCTAATATGTGATTTTCCATCCCCTCGATAAGGTTCCACTGAACACCAGCCTCATCGAGCTTCTTACAGCCTTGTGACTGGCCAACGAAGGTTCCTGGCTCCTTCACGCCGAAATATACCCTGTCGATACCGTTTTTCCCATCTTTCCTTGTTTCGATGATACGGTCCACACAAGGCTTGTTACCGGAAAGTCTTTTTGCACATGGCTCCATGGTAACGTATAGCTCTATCTGAGCCTCGCTGTCTTCTCTGCCTCGCTGCTTTTCTAGAATTTCTCCAAGATCCTCCTCAGCTACACCATAATGGGAGGCGAGCTTTGCAAAACAGCACTGTTCTGCGTGAGTGTTTCCGCGTAGCTCCAGAGTGTACCCTGTTGACAGTATTGTTTCCTTGAGCTCCGCGGTATCGCTGGTGGGATATTGACGAAGAAGCAGGATGGCCCCTACACGGAAGTTGGTTGGTTTAGGGGGCGACTGGGACGCTAATTCTAGACACTGGGATAGGTAATGGAGATGCGTTGATAGTGGTACCGTCCTAGGGGAAGACATTGTTGTTGGTTGTACCTCGCCGTTTAGTAGCAAGTCTGGTGTTGATCTTCGTTTTTCGTTTCGTGCGCCTGCCTGGACAAGTGCTGAGAAAGCTATGACGTAACTAGTGTATGATGACTAATGATTCACGTGAATTTAGAGTTCAAAAAGATGGACCTAAGCAAAAACTCAAATTGTTTAATCTGAGGACAACAAGCGACCTCATATAAAAATTATATTCTCCTGAGTATCAATCCAAAGGGCTATATGTCAATCCATAAGGGTATAGATTTAACAATACTGTTACGTTACCAATTGCCCTTTAGAGCCTTCGCAATGCCAAATACCCGAGAATACTGTTCCAATTCGAATAGCACAACTCCCAACTAAACCCTGGCCACCATTCCGACATCGAAGCCTGGTGCTTGTTTAAAGTAATACCCGCGCTGATTGGTTAAGATCCTGCTCTTAGACCCCTCTACCTCAAGTGTAAAGTCACAGTTGAAATGCGTGTGTCCAAAGGCCCAAAGACATACATTGGGGCTCTTCCAACACTCCTCAGCTGTCAAACCCGTTGCAAACCCCCCACTAATAGGACCACCTATATGCATAGGACTAGTGGCTCTCACATCGGCAGAAAGGGGCCCATAATGGGTGAAAATGACAATTTTCTTTCCAGGCTCCGAGGACATGATGGATGTAACTTGTTCATTCAGCCATGCCTGATCACCAGCATGAGCGATGTTGTGACCCGGCACCGACCAGTTGTCAATTCGAAAGAAGTGTTTCAGTCCTATACCCAGAGCTGTCTCTTGCTGGACAAGAATATGCGAGTATAGCGTGCACCCCAGGACTGTAATATCAGCGGTTACATCGTATCTTGTCCGATCTAAGAAAACGAATGTTCCGAGCCCTTCATCATTTCGCTGGCTGACCTTCTGCCAAAAGATGGTAATCTGTTTCCTTGACTCTTCCCAGTTAAAGTTATACTTCATGATTCCCCATCAGGAAGAAAACAGTCTGGAACCACCAAAGTTGGGTTTCGATGGTGAAGAACCCCTTGTCGCGGACATTGCCTATGTCGCCTAGCAGAGCGAGATAGGGGGCTTTCGGTGGGGCGGAGAAGAGATTATAAGCCGAGGGAGATTCCAGGTGCAAGTCAGAGAGTATCTGAATATCCATGGCGACGGCTTGTAGAGCATCGGTGATTTAAGCGAAGGCTCTGGATGAGCGTGGTGATAACAGTAAGTAGTGAAAAGGAGCTTATTGGTGTTTTTATAACTAGCTAACTTGATGGCGTTAACTAGTGTTATAGTTCCACGTTTAGACAAGGAATTGTTGGTCCATCGTGTGAGGAACCCTTGAGATCATACAACTGGAGGACTCAAGCTGGTGGGCCCGGGAGCAGCCGTATGTCATTTCTCTTTAATGTCATGCATTAACAAGTAGGACTCTCCTCTTTTTTCTAATTTTTTGAAAAAAAAAAAAAAAAAAATTAAAAAAATTAAAAATTAAAAATAATAATGAGTACGCGTCCTTTGGGCATGGCTGCTGGTTGCTACTACAACTAGCCAGACTTCCAGGCCCTGAGGTCCTAAGGGGCTCAAGTTCTCGCTATAAGCCTGTTCTTCCTTGAGACTATCTATTCCTGTCAGTCTCTCCCACAGTCACCTCTTCTTCCCCCCTCCTTCATATTATACCCCTGCTCTCATTTGCCAATTATCGCTTCTAGTCTAGGGCGTTTAAGTTCTTTGGTTTCCTGTGCCTGACACTTGTTATTAGTTTTTACCCCTGTTGACGGCCACAGCTCTTTAACTCGTTAACGCGTATAGCTAACTCCTGCAGTAAGATGTTACTTCAATGTGCCCATGTTTTCGCTACATGAGAGCAACTGTCACCAGGTTCTCCCCTATACTGACTTTCTATTGTAAGGCCTTCGATGGTCGAAAGAGTCCTTCAGCTAAATAAGCTGGTTTCTTTGCACTCACTCTTTAGGAGTATGCATACGAAACTGGGAACTTTTACTCTTCGCTAACCATAGCCTAATTTGGCCACTTTCGACATCTAGCCTAGCATTCAAACAAATAGGAGTGTCTTGCCACTCCCCGAAAGCCCGGGCTGACCGCTGCATGGAAATACGATCTGATACCACCATTGAGCTTCTCAGGCTGGTAGTTCTTCGGTTCAAGAGTATACCAACATATATGGTGTTGAATTGTATGTATCAAATGGTTACTCTGCACATAGTTGCTCTGAAGGAGTGCAGACCTCAAGTATGAAGCCTCAATCACAATTTAGGCAAGCTTTAAGCTGTTATCGTAAGCCGATATAAGTCGCAGTCCAGGGATTTTCGAACAGTCACTCAACGATGGCTTGGGGGACGGCAAGATGATGGCACGGTGTGAACATAGAGCTTCGACATGCTGTTATTAGTGTGGGGGTCACTCTTTGGCTCAACCGATTGGACACAAATCTCTTGTTAAGGACAACGAGGTAGATCTGGGAAGATTTCTAGCTCTGCCCCAACTTATCATGAAAGGTATATATATGGTAGTAGACACTTCAAATGTTCGAGGAAATATCCAATTGTTCACACCTCAGAGTAACGGAGGCTAACCTTTCTACTGTTTGGCTACATCCTACACCCTTTCTCGTCACTCTACTCAACCCAGCTCCGACGCTCATCTAAAGGAGATTATAGACCTCAGAATCTTGTTCTACAATGTTTACTTGTTGTTGTTTTTTTTTATTTTTTACTCCCGAGCTACGATCAAAGAACTACAAGAGAAGTTCCCGGAATTTTCTAACACATATACGATTGTTATCGGCGACCTGAGTGTCTGGAAACATCTTCCTAAGGGACGGCGAACGGCGGTGAGAAGATAATTATATGTTTATATTGCTAAGATCTCTCACTCTAAGATGTTTGTTATAGGACGTTGATTTACTGACCTCTATCCCTGGAGCGCCGCAAATTGTGAAGCAGAAGCTGCTCGGTGTCCCAGGAACCCCCTTTACCCAGCAGTCACAGTACTTTTTGTGGAGGCACCCTGAGGGAAAGAATATTCAGGTAGACTTTCCACCATCATGGCAGGTAAGTTTAGCCCTAATATTGCTGCAACCTCCTTTAATCGTTATTCAAGCTCTTCTAACATCCGAATAAAGTTCCCCTTTTTGCCTTCTGGAGCCCTGCGCCTCGGCCAGGACAGGCTGCCCGATCTTCCGCACGCAACTCCCGAGGACCTACTAGCCTTGAAAATCAATAGCTCTGGGCTGCGCGCTACGATTGAAAAAAGAACGGTAGATGCCGCAGATGCTGATGCTCTTGCTGAGATGCTTCTGGGCAGGGGGCCCATTGTCCTCACTGCAGAAGAGCCATCGATCATCTTTTTATCGGAAGCTGAACGCATCACTCTCTTGCGCGGAGCTGGCAGCACTTACAATGCACGCTGATATCCGATAGGTATAAGTACCTATTAGTTTATATAGTCTCTCCTTAAGTTCTTTCTCTTTCTATTAGTTAAAATAGTTCGTCAACTTGATTTGATGTCCATTTGATTGTATCAAATTAACTATAACATTCATTTTACCTTCTTTCTCTTTGCTTTCGCTTCTATTGAACAGCCTGCATGAGCTAATCTCTCATCTTCGGCCTAGTACTATAGGGGCAAGGGTTAGGCCTTACAAATAACGTAGGAGAGGTGATTGTGAGAGGGGATCAAAGTAGCCAACCCTCACAAGCTCTTTAGTTACTCGCAATTGGTGGAGTAGCGCCGGATTTGCTGAATAATAGACATTACGCGTTTATCTATTTTCCAAAGCCAGTGCGGCTCTATCAAATAACGAATATTTTAGATTCATTCATCTAACTCCGCGCTTCTATTGATACTCCTCAATACACTCATCCTTCTACCAGACTTGGGGCTCTGCTAAGCGGGATATCAGTAATAAGTCAAGATACTGTGGAGATGGCCCCCGCACCACCAAGTTCTACGCTCCAAGTCTCAAACTTTTCACCAGCAGAGTTATCCTACCTTCACACCTCACTCTCGTATCCCAAAAACCCAATTCGACCAGATGGCCGCTCAGCAACACAATTTCGGCCGTTAACAGCAGAAACAAACATAGTACCGAATGCGAATGGCAGCGCGCGCATAGGATTTGCCGACGGAACACAAGCAATTGTGGGAGTTAAAGCGGAGGTAGAGAAGACGGTGTTTGTGAGCACACTGGAGCAGAGCGCGACGCAGGAGCACGAGGACGAAGATGAAGATAAAGAGTCAAGTGGAGGGAAGATAAAAGTGTCGGGATCCGGCTCATGGGTTGAGATGTCCATTGAGATTCCAGGCTTGAGAGATGATGACCCGTTACCCGTATTTTTGGCAGAGATGATGAGGGAAGGCCTCATACAGTCTGGATCGGGATCATTAGCGGGATCAGTTAGCTTGAAGGAGAGGCTGGTTATCAACAAGGGCTGGCATTGGAGAATTTACATTGACGTGAGTTCCTTGTCACAAGCATATTGCGAGCTACGCGGCCTACTAATGTGCTCAGATATTACTACTTTCCCCGCCGCTATCATATCCTCTACCGTTGCTATCTCTAACGACACACCTTGCACTACTATCTACCAAGCTCCCACGACTAATATCAAAAGACGAAGAAGACCCAATGTTTGACGATGATTGGGACGCAGCTGAATATTTATACCCTCGTAAAATCTCTAAAACCTCTCCTACACAGCATATATTCCGCCCGCCAATATCTCTTCTAGTTATTTCCGTTGGGCAAAATGTGATATTTGATCCAAGTAGAGAGGAAATTGCTGTTGCTGACTCTGTCTTCTGTGTCTCTGTTGCTCGAGACGAGAACAAGCAGATGTCAGGGCCTGGAGGCTTAAAACTACTTGCTATCCGAACTATTGATCCACCAGCCCGTATGACACATCCTGGAGTGTCGGATGCCATTAATGCAGCTACGATAGGACTCATGACTGCGGACACTAGCAACGTTTCCACTAGTACTGAGATTGAGGGGGTTTGGACTCCTCGCCGCGGTGGAGTGAAGAGGGAAGTTGTTTCGAGGATTGCCAAGTTGGTTCTTCAACCTGGCGGCGTGGGTGATGAGGTCATGGAGGGACTGGAGATGGTGGATGTCGACTGAGATGGAGTGTGAGAAAGTGGATATAACTATTATTCCTGAACAAGGCAATTGTTCGAACACGCCGACCACATAACGGTTGCCAGAGGCTTTTGCTAAGCCCGATGCCAACAACCTGCGAGAAAATTTACAAGGGTCCGATGGAAAACAGCAACCATCCGATAGATGTTATACGATCACAGAAAGTCCCTGCACTGGGTATCAAGTGAGAGTAGATATATGACATCCTACAGACAAATCAACGGAATGTAATCCTCCAAAAATGTTTATCGTCACATAGTATACATTAGGGAAATTCAAGTATCCCCCCGTCTACAAATTAACAAGGTAAAGTACTTTAATTTCTCACCAAATGCCCAACCATCTCTTTGGCTTTCTCATTGGCGCAGTACCATCTGAACTCACGCTCTGGACGTTATCCGCGCCCTCTACCACAGCATTCTCAACCCCTTCAGCGACATGGGCATCGTCCGCCTTCACCCTATCATCTTCCTCCAGCCCATGGGCAATACGGTACTCCTTGCGTTTATCAATATCATCTGAAATCCTCTTCCGCTTCTCCTTTGATATCACCGTAGTATGCTCGGCGTGCATCTTCATAACTGTAAAGAATTGAGATATAGTACTCATTGGGCTCGAGAATAGCTGAGACCAGCCTGGTAGTAGATGTGCGTATGGAGATGTGCGTTTAAAGTTCGTCGACCAAGTGAAATATGCAAGGGAGAAAAGGACGCTCTGTTCAACACTGTTAGGATTTTAACGTGACTTGATAGATTCACGCCAATGCTTACCATCGATATCCAGACATGAATGCCCTTGTTGGTTAGAAACTTGAATAGCACTGTACCCTCCGGAGGGAACATGTTGGGGTATCTCTTCGTCTTGCGATCTTCTATCTCCTTTGCGGTTGGAGGAGGACCGGGGTAGTTCCTGGGTGTCTTGTTGGGATTGACCACTCGGCGGGCTGGGTGAGATGGAGGGCGAAATTTGTCTGGCTTCTCGAGCACCCTGGGCTTTGTAGGAGCAGCATGAGAGGCTGAGGAAGACGAGAAGTTGGCATGACGGAGGAGCGTCCTTCGTGGAGTGATTCGGAGATATTGTAGTGAGGATTGGGAGAGGCCTCCTCGCGGGAGGAGAAAGGACGGTATACCTGATGAAGCAGCCATTTTGCCGCCTCCTTTACTCACCACTGCTAGTTTGAAGAGATTCTATCTTCTATCCCAGTGCACTTCTTCTCTATCTCGTCACTGTCATGAAAGTTGAGATTTCTATATCACGTGATATGGTTTGGCTTTTGAGGCTCTCTTTAATATGATTGGTTGATCATTTGATGTCGAGACAGCAGTTGAAGCGACTATCAGTAGATGGATTCTCGAAAACAGTTCAAGACTGATGGTCTACTCCGTACTCCTATTGTTTGACTAAACTCTGCTGATAGCAATTTAATAGTTGCTGGGAAAGTACTTAGAATATCATCAACCTAGTTGCGCTTCCTCCCGGCATAGCTACCTCGCTTCTTCTTCTCTCTTCTCAGCCATACCATTATTATAATACTGTATTTATCACCAAGTATATCTCTTCGCTCTCCGTCCGTATTGTCATCTAGCGGCTCCTTTAATATACAGCACCGTCGCCTCCTTACTGCTGCTCCCTTGCTCGGGCAGGTCTATTCAGTCACGTGAAGGATATTTTGGCCCGGGTCTCTCCGGCTTTTCCCGGTAACTGCCAAGGCCGTGACTAATACTGTTCTCTGATTGGCTATTCTCCCATATCAACCAATCAGCGTCTTCCTAAACCCGCGCTCCTCCGTCATCAAGCCAAAACACGTGCTTTTTCTTTTTCTACGTCAAGAAATAAAAACTTTTTTCACTCTTTTCAACCTTTTTGCTTCGAATTCAACTTTTCTTCCTTCCATTAATCCGCTGCATTTATCAAACAAACGACTCTATATACCCTCAATCGACGTCTTTTAGACTATACCGATCCTTCGTTTCCGTCTCGCACACATACTCTGACACAATGGCCAAGGGTGCTGATTCTTTTTCTCCTGGTAAGTTGTTGGATTGAGCCGGCTCTAAGCAAAAAGGACAGCAGAGAGAGCTCGGTGCAGCTTGGAGATCAATAGAGGAGATGTCGGATAGCGATAGGGATAATTGGGATGGACATAATGGCCTGGCCGTTACTTCACTCTGCTTGTTTGCTGCTGCTGTAGCTCTAGAGTGAAGGATAAGGCAAGGGCTAGTTTACAAAAGTCCCATGAGCCCTGTCATATCCCTCTGTCCTACTGGTATCGAAGTCAGTAAGATGGCAGGCTTATCAACAGCTACTTGGCATCTTGCTATTTTTCTCAAAGCTGCACTGTCTTTCTTGCTCTCTTACATACTATCTGTTATCTGCTGCTGCTTGTAACGCTCATCATGTGTGCAACATGCTCTATCTGGGCCCTGTCAGTCATTGATAGCCTTGTTGAAGATGAAAAGCGCAGAGAGCAGCAGAAACAACAGGGACTGTTGAAAGAATTGGATAAAGCTAACGAACTTGCCCGTCTTCCAGGTGATGCCTCCAAGGGTGCCGGTCTCTTCAAGGTCAGTAAAAAGCAGCTCAACTTTTGCTTTTACTCTTCCCCAGCTAAAATATCTCCAGACCCGTTGTGCTTCCTGCCACACCCTAGAAAATGGCGGCGCCAACAAAGTCGGCCCTAACCTTTCCGGCCTCTTCGGACGCAAGTCCGGTCAGGTCGAGGGTTTCTCCTACACTGATGCCAACAAGGAGAAGGGCGTCACCTGGGACGAACAATCCCTCGTAAGTTTACATCGCCTTTAAATCAGCAAGCGGTGTCCTAACCGTTTCATAGTTCGAGTACCTCGAGAACCCAAAGAAGTACATTCCCGGTACCAAGATGGCCTTCGGTGGTCTCAAGAAGGCCAAGGACCGCAATGATCTCATCACGTATGCTCACTCCGCCCCATTCTTTTCATGGTTATGCATCTAACAATCACACAGTTTCCTCAAGGAGAATACCAAATAAATATCTCGACCCGGCATCTCTCTATGACACACCAACCCACCTGTACCATCTAACTCTTTCGTATACAATCTCCGCCTAATATTCCACTGTTTCTCCACCATTCCTCACACCTTTATCTACACATTAACGGAATGGACGAATTACGAGGACCCAGGGAAAAAATAGAAGGTGGCATGTACCAATAATACCAAAAGATCATTTTCTTTCCACTTAGATCTTACTCCTTTATCTTCGTCTTGTGTTTTTATTTTTTTATGTTGTTTCATAGTACTGTACCTCTGATAGATCAAGGGAATCTTCTTGTTTCTCTGACTCCTGTTCTCTGCTACCAACTTGTAACATGTCTCCTTTGATGTCGTGTCTTCTGGTACTCGAGAGTCACCTTACTATACAGTCTCCGCTCTCAATCCATTATCAATCAGTGCATTCTAATTTCATCCTAAATCAACGGTACCATACAATCTAATGGCAGAATGGCCATAGGTTTATTGAATAGAAAGAACTCCTACCCATAGAACTTCAATGTCTGTATGCATGCAACGGTTGACCATTCTCTACTAATTATCTCTAGCAAGCCAATGATTTAAAGCAATGGGTCCTACCCGGAGCCTTGCTTGCTTGAGGATGCAGGTTGTATGCCGTACCCACAGCTGAGATTGGATGGTGATGGCATTAGAGTATTTTAAGGTTATTTCAACCACAGTCTTTCAACTCCCACATCAACCAACAACCCCAGACCATGGAAGACGCCTGTGATATCGGACAAGACTCCAAGATGTTAATGTGAGGCACATATGTCTCTTCCTCGGGATGCTGAGATGGAGACGGCCAAGAGAAAGACGATCTGGGTATCAGCGTAAATTGTGGAGGGAGAGCTACCCTAGCAGTCGAGGCCCAAGAATATCAACAGACCTGAGATGAGATGATAGATAAAGGTCCTATACCCGTCGAACAGAAAGATCATCGTCGCTTCTTTATCGACCTTACTGCATACGTCCAGCCTGGGTATGCTCACTACTGCGAAAGCCAAGTTGATAGCGGGCATTATTTGACAGAATCTCGACGAAAGTCTTATCCTACCGGTCAACCGGGATGCTGACGCATCAACGACTCCCGGTTTTTTGCCGCTAGACTGTGGAGGATAGCCAGCTCAGACTTGGTCTAAAGGAGAGGTCATATGATACTTGTACATGGCTCTAGCGGTGCTGGGTGTGGATATCAGAAAATGGCTCCCCTCATGCTCTCTCACGGTTCCAACGACTAGACGACGATCTCGAGCTAGAGAGCAGCGGGCATTTCTTACACGAAGACCTTAAAGGCTATCCTTGGGACAACAACTGGGGGAGAGGGGGTACAGGAGTGGCATCCCGCGGGGAACTTGATATGAGAACTAGCGATGAGCTTGACGGTGCAAGGGCTCGCCCGCAACGACTACGAAGAAGCATCAAGAGCATCAGTATCCTGGCCAATAAGTAACATCTTAAGATACAGGCATAGCAGATGAAACACGGCTTCCCGTCGCATAATTGGACCAGCCACCGCCACCAGGCCCGATTACTGGCTGAGAGTGCAGGTCAGTTGGCTGCATCTCCAGCCAACCATGCGCCCGGCGGAGACACCCTGTAAGACCCGGGCCAGTTGCGAGTCCGGAGAGGGCCAGCGATGATTCTCGAGCTTCTGCAGAGACGAGAAGGGCGGGGATCTCTCGCAGTTCATGATAACGTGACGCAAGTTCCTGGGTTGTCCGGCCTCGACTTCGACTTCGGCCGCAACTCTCAACTACTTCGGCCTCACCTCTTGAACAGCTGCAGAGCGTTATATTCTACCGTTAAGAGAGGAAGAAGTGCTGCCGATTTTAAATAATAAATACACGAGCCATAACTACTGAACTAAGCAGACTGACGATCCAGGCTGAACTGGTGAATACCGGCGGCGGCTATCGATATCGCGCCTGTTTGAAAACCAAATACGAAGAACTGAAAAGACTCAAGAATAAGACCTCAGGTCTCATGAATGAATGTTCCAGAGACAGTCCCTCTGAGTATATCTGAATGTATAATTGCCCAGTTTGAATTTGATCCTCTGCTCTGGATTCATCTGAACCGTGTTTCTTACACAACGGACAGCGCATCGCATCGCACCGATCGCATCTTCAACAGTGAACGGTCTGAGATACGACCCTTTATCTTTCTCATTTTCTGGCCTACGCAAGGCAGCAGTCGCTTTCTTCTTATCGATAACTACGCAAGGTTGTCGCAACATCTTTTGCGTCTCTACGTTGTTTCTGCTTTTCCATCCAAGGGTAAGGGAGGAAGATACCTTGTGAGCATAGTCGCAAACGTCAATCTGACTCTAGAAAAAGAGATATCGAGAGACATCGATATATCGACGGGCATACAAAACGTCGTACCCGATCAACCCAGCATTGGCAGCAGGACAGTCATCTCTAAGGCCTCTACCGGGTCCAGGTGAAACGAAGCACTTCCCCCCGCCGCGCAAAAGAACCACACGGCCAGCGCATAGCTGAAGTAACAAAGAGAGGGAGACGTCGCTGCCATGATGGCAACGGATCCCATACATGATCTGGACAACGTCTTTGATGACCATCCGTCCCTCGATGCCTCGCTAGAAGACTTTGAAGAACAGTACGCGCACCGGTCACCGTTCTTCGGTCTTCCGTCGCAACATTCTGGCTTTCGCTCGGGTATTTCAGAAGCTTCTCCATCTGAGCAAGATGGGAACATCTCTCGGTCAAGCAGTCCATGGTCTCCGCCTGGTCTACGGGCCACGTTCACCAGGCCAGATTATCATACGCCCAAACAGCATTCAGCTCTAGGGTATCATCCAGCAATGATGGCTGGCGCAGCATGGTACAGACAGCAGCCGTACATGCGTAACCAGCCCGACTTCAAACCAGAGCATTTGCAACCACACAGCCCTGGGACACGGTCCAGGGAAGTCAGTCCTCAGTATGAGGATGCGCCTGAGAAGCCGACATCAACGACCACGGCAACAGTGACCCTGAAGGAAGAGACAAGTGAACTAATAATACCAGCTACCATACCACTACCCCAGGGAACAGATTCACCCGTCAAAGGTCGTTCTCCAAGTCCGTCTCCAGAAAGCAGAACAGAAGCCCCAAAGGCGACGGCAACTTCAATTACAGAAGCGGACGAGAGGAACAAAGGTGATAAACACGAGTTCAAGGCAGTCTCTGACTGCAAACCAGAGAAAGAGTCCGAGTCGATTACGAATTGTAAGATGGCTTGCCTTTTTTACCCAGAATTTACTTGGAACCATGACTTATTGACCGTCTAGATATCCGATTTGCAGTCCGCGCTGAAGTCCAACATCGCGAACCATTTGTCGCATTCTTCAACTACATGGGAGCAAAGTTCGATTCGATGACACAGACCAGATCGTCGACATTACTGTCCGTGGTGGTTGCGCTGATATCACTTACATTCATGCGGGCATTATTTTTGCCGCCGCCGCTACCACCTGTGCCGGACATTGTCAAGTTATCCAGCTTCACAAGGTCGTTTGAGCCACTAATATATTATTCAGAGAATGGCGTGCAGCAGATTGGGACGTTGCAGGAGACCGGGGTTGCAGTATGGGACCTGGCTGAGTCCGTACGGGGAACAAACATGACAAGTGCCCCGATCATAGTGAGAGAACTAGATGAGCTGTCTCAATCGTTGAACTCGCTCTCACTGGAGCTCACGCGGTTCTTCGCCAATGTCGACGCAGACATTGATTCCATTCTAATAGTGATGGAATGGGCACGAAGAGAGCTCGAAGCCCTCTCATCTCAACCACCCAATACCCTATCGTCGATATTCTTCGATAATTTCCACAACATGCTGTCACGTCTGGGTGTGCTTGAGACACTACCAACCGGCCTATCGGCTAATGCAAGCAACGGACTCAGCAACGAAACAATGGCCGACATGCCCGTTGCACCCATTCCCACACGTCTAGGCTCATTGATAACGGCGCTATTCGGCCGCACCCGCTCACAGCGCACCCAGCTGACACTAACCCACGCCTTCACCGAGCTGCTCTCGGTGCTTGAAGAAAGCATAAACAACGAACTAACCCACTCCACCTCTCTCTTCACCCTCTTCGAGTCCATAGACAGACAATTCCTCAACCTGCAGCGCACTGTTGTTCGAGAATCCAACGCCCAAGAGCGCGCCGAGGGAGAACTGCTTTCATCCCTATGGACTCGTGTCTTGGGCTCTAATGCAATGGCACTACGCAAATATGAGAAAAACCGACGCCTGCTTTCCTCCGTGCGCCAACGGACAGTCGCAAACAAGCATCTACTCATGGACCATCGAGGCAGACTCCTCGCGCTGAAAGCAAACCTCGAAGCCCTCCGGCGCAAGCTTGTGAGCCCCCTTCTCAGGGGCGGCAATAGTTCAATGGGCATGACGCTTGGTCCGTTGGTGGGGATAAGTACCACCTCCGCACATGGCGGCGGTGTCGGAGGCTCAGGTGAAGATGCGGTTGGCGGAGAGAATGCGATGGAGATGATTATCCATGGACAGATAAAGGGGCTAGATGGAGCGCACGATTACCTTAAGGAAGTCAGGGATAAGCAGAAAGCCAAGTTGATGGAGATGGTTTATGGGGCTGGCCGACGGGTTGGAGGGAATGCGTTGGTTGATGGAGATTTAGAGGGAGAGGGCGAAGGGGAGAAGGCTGATATCGAGGGCATGGAAGAGAAGTGAGAGAAAAAGTCCTTTATTGTCTCTATTTGTGATACTCTGATATCTTGCATGGGATGGTCGACCCCTGGACGGACTGCCACGGCGTTTTTGATAAGCATGTTAGGGAGGAATACAAGGTGAGTAACTGTTCATGCTGGAATAGATGTATACTAACACGGGGCATAGATTGTTTGATTTTTTTTTTTTCCTTATATTATTTTGATATCTATCTTCGTCATCTTCCATTACTTCATGTATAGGACATACTTTTCATAGCATAGCATTTTTAACTACCTAGTTACATCTTCCCTCAGCCTCTACCTGGGTTGAACATAAATTAAACAAAAAGAAAATAAATAGCCAAATGAATATGCCTTCGCTTTTATCTTATAACACAGCGTTTCCCCAACCAACCCCCACGCCCGAACACCAAGAGCACCCATCAAGTAAAAGTAAAAGGTAAATGTAAATGTAAGCAAAGTAAAGCAAGCAATTAAAAGCCGTATCCCTGACCATAAGGCGTCGCACCGTACGGCGTCGCACCACCTGCCCCGCCCCAGACGCTCCCACTCCCACCCGCACCCGGCCCAGCACCAGGGCCAGCTCCATTCGCACCCCCGTAGGCTGTGAACCCGCCATCGATACCTTCTGGCGGCTCATATGCATCCGGACTCCTGGCGCCAGCACCGTCCTGATCGACTCCACCGTTAACCATGCCGCCCTGTCCATCGGAACCCGTCAAGCCGGAAATGATCTCAGCTAGCTTCCGCTGCATCATGATGATACCTTGCTGCACCACTGCGTCGGGTTCGAGGTTTCCTATACTTTCTATATCGATGTAGAATGTGTTGGGGGTAGCGTCGTAGTTGAACGGGAGGTCCTTGGGCTGGGCTGTTTCCCATCCTGCGTTCGCAGATAATGGCCTACACAGCAGGTTAATACACTGATCTCAGAAAAGAACGAGGTCTGACAACCGGCTTCATGTCCGAAGCAGAAACTTACCATTCCTTAACTGGGTCCTCTTCAAACCAATAATCCACATGACGCAGGTTATTATGCGGATCATACTCGAACCCAACCGCCGCCGTCGGCGCCCACTTGGCATGTTCCTTTGCAATACCCTTCTTCACAATACAATTGAACTTGACCTCCTGCCCTCTTCGAAGCTTACATATAATCGGTCCTTTCCCCTCCGGATCCGTAACCACGGGATTGCCAACCCACTCGTTTGCGCGGTCGCCTACAACAACCAGATCCCTGGCATACACTTTCATGATTTCCTCCGTGGTGCATTTGGCATGTAGCGAGAGGTTGATGACGCACCGCGCACAGCCGGCTTCGCAGTCGCAGTCTCGCGAATACAGCATGTCTGTGTCGCAGTTTTTCGAGCAGAGGGGTATCAGGCCGAGACGATGGGAGATGAATTCGTCGGGCAGGACGGAGGTGTTTACTTCTATCTCGACGACGTCTATTGCGACGGTGGGGATTTCGGCGAGGATGGTGCGACGGAAGGAGTTGGCGAAGGCGAGGTCGACGGAGCTGAGGCGGAAGTCGACTCGGTACGGCTCTGCCTGGGGGAAAGATGTTAGAGGGAGGGGGCTTATTGTCTATGGGTTGGGTATAGAATATAAGCTCACTTCGCGGACGGTGACTTGGGGCCCTTGGGGCTCTATGTCCATGGCGTCATAGTCCATGGTGGATGGATCAGTAGTATTAAGGGTGGTATTAAGCGTAGTATCGAGGTGTATCAAGCTGTAGATGTCGTCGAGTAGAGTGAAGTAGCTGCAAGTGCCGTTGGTGATGATAATTGACGGAGTCGTTAATTTGACGAGTTCGAGCTCTGCTTAGTAAGTAAACTTAGTCATCCTAATTACTTATTCATCTTTTGCTTAATAAGTATATTTATTTATTAGTCAGCCGGAAGTAACAATATTTATCCGACTACCAAAAAAAATTCCCGACACTGAGCGACCAAAGTGCAGGGAAGCAAAAAGACCAGCAGTAGAAGACGCAGTATTAGGAGTTATAGGAGCTATAGGATTAAGGAGGTGAAGAAGAGAGAAACGCCGTCCCATTCTATGCTTTTCGGTATCAACTGTTTTCTATCTCTATCACCAGACCATAACCAAAAGAAGCAAAAAAAAAAAATCAGGGCAAGTAATGCTATGCAAGTAAAGACCGAAACTCGTAACCAATGCTTTTTTGTCAAAAAACGATGCCAATGATGCAGGGAGGAGGATAAGGCGGTTAAAAGAAAAGGCAGAAAAAGAAAAGAGGGTGAAGCAAAAAAGTAAAAAGATTAAAAAAAGAATAATATCCAAAAGAGATCTAAAGATATGTAGTAAAAGTAAATGCGGGGGAAAGGGAAGCGGAGGAGGAGGAGAAGAAGAAGAAGAAGAAGAAGAAGGAAGAGAAACGAAACAATATCGAGTCATCGTCACGGCCGGATGTGTCAGCGGTTCTTGTTCAAGAGTCACCGCTTGATGGAGCTCCGGTTGAGGGCATCGAGCAGCTCCGGCCGGGCGACCAGGGCCGCCGCAGCCTGCGAGTAGGTCACCCACTGCCTCTTCCGCTTGTGCATCTCGGGCCACTGGCTCTCCTCGCGGTCGACGCGCACCTCGAAGAACTGGTAGAGTACCCGGGGCGCCTTGGCTGATATCTGGGTGGCACTGCGCATGTCGGGAATCTTGCCCAGGTCGGAGGTGACGGTGCAGACGACGCCGGCTTCTTCCCAGGCCTCGCGGACGGCGGCTACCTGGGCGGAGGGCTCGTCGAGTTCCCAGCCGCCCTTGGGGAGCACCCAGGCGCCGGGGCGGGCGGATTGGATGAGCAGGACCTTGGACTTGTCTGGGGAGAGGGGGACGACGCCTGCGACGAGGCGTTCGCCGGCGGGAGAGTAGCCTGGAGAAGAAGAAGAAGAAGCTGTCAGCGGTGTTCTCGATGTCCTTTCTCTCTCTCTCTCTCTCTCTCTCTCTCTCTCTGATATCTCTTTGATATCTTCCCCTCTGATATCTCTGAGTAGCGGCGGCAGGCTTTGCTCTAGAGTAGAGACGAGGGAACACGTGCGCGAACCCCGGGCTGGGAGCTTCTTACGCTGGTTTGTCCGGCCAGTTCGGGCTTCCATCGTGCGAGTCGCCATGGCAGAGACAGGAGGGAACGGCGGGCGTTGGAGGAGCAGTTGGGAGCGGTAGAAGAAGCAGCGTAGAGAAAGTAGCAGAGCGGCGGAGGAGTCGAGGAGGAGAAGAGGCAGAGGTCGAAGCAGAGGTAAAGCCAGAATAGGGACTAGCGCAGTCAACTACGTAATAGGAAGAGCCAGCAGGCCAGCGACGGCGACGGCGACAGCAGCGACAGCAGCGAGAGACGGACAGACAGGCTGCAGGAGGAGAAGAAGAAACGACGGCGGAGAGATCGATTTACGATGTCTTCTTACTGGCCACAGCTCGCGTCCTCTACTTATCTATCTAGCTTGTCTGTCCCTTGCTGGGCCTCCCTGCTGGGCTCCTGCTGGGCTCCTGCTGGGCCCCCCTGGAGCTGGCCTGCATCTTCCCTGCTCGCTTTCACCGCCGGGAGACGAAGGCGAGGGCGGCGGACGGAGGAGGCGAGGCGAAGACGGTGCCAGACGGGCGGATGGGCTCAACTCTGGACGGGATGCTAGGGATGCCCTCAGGGATGCTCTCAGGGATGGCGTCTCTCTCGGGTGGTTTTTCTTGTCCTTTTTTTTTTTTTTTTTTTCGTTGCTTTTTCTTCCTCTCTGATGGGCTTCCCCGGCGCCCTGTCACATCCACCAAGGCCTGACATGACATGACATGACATCTGGAGACTGACTCTTTGCCTCTTGACCCTTTCTCTTCTCTTCTTCTTCTTCTTCTTTTACTCTGCTGTCTTTCTTTTCTTTCTGTTTTCTTTCGTCTTTTTCTTTTTCTCCTACTTTAACTGCTTAGTAAGATATGTAGTCACGTGACTGTTCCGCGACGTCGAAGTAAATAAAAGAAAAGCGACGGCGAGATAGAAAGAGGAGAGGAAGAAGATAGAGAGTAAAATAGCATAGTATAATAAATAATAATACAAGATAGAAGACAGCATGGCAGACCTCAAGATGACGGAGATGTCCTACTTCTCGCCCATGGGTAGGCAGACCACCCGCTCGCTTACAAGTTGGTTACGCTGACCTCTAGTCAAATAGGCTACCAGAGAAACACTTGCGGATACTGCAAAAAGGCAGAAGGCAGTCAGTTGCCTCTTATTCACTTCTTATACCCTGAGATACCTCTGATGAAGCGGTGCATGCTGACTGGAAAGGCGCAAGTTACTACGCATCCTCCACTGCCGTCCGCGTCGAGGAGTACGAGGCCCTCATGGACCGCGGATGGCGCAGGTCCGGATCTCTCTACTACAAGCCCAACCTCGCCCGCTCCTGCTGCCCTCATTACACCATAAGGTAGTTCTCTTTGCTTTCCTCCTATTATAAACCTATGCATACTGACAGTGACCAGGCTTGATCCGAGCCAATATAAACCCCGCCGAGACCAGAGAAGGGCGCTGAATAGATGGACGGCGTTCGTCCTGGGTGCAGAGTACGCCCATGCAGCAGCACGTCTGTGTCCTCGATCAAGGCAAGAGAAAAAAAGACATAATCAGACATTTGATCTCGGCCAGCGGGTGCATGAGATGGAGTACCCTTCCCTGCCCAGGCCTGTCAACCCGCTTACCAAGAGGACCATCGAGCCAGCGCACAAGTTTGAAATCAACCTCGAATCAGACTCGTTTTCAGTAGCCAAGTAGGTTGCCGGTTTTTACCTTTTCTGTGCCTGGGAATGGCGTTCGGTTAACGCGTGGTAGGTTCGAGCTGTTCCTGAGGTATCAGACCACCATACATAAAGAGCACGAGTCGCGCTGGAAACACTCGGATTTCAAGCGTTTCTTGTGCTCCGGCATCAAACAGAAGACAGTCAAACATACCGTTACCCAGGAAGACGGAAGCACCACTACAGTTGAGCGGAAGCTGGGATCGTACCATCAATGCTATCGTCTTGATGGAAGCTGGTTGCCGTGGCGGTGCTGGACTTGCTCCCTCACTCCGTCAGTTCGGTGTATATCTTGTACGTTTTGGCCTGCCTCTAGCCATGGTTTATATGCTGACCTTGATAGCTATGACCCCGAGTACGAAAAGTTTGAGCTGGGCAAGATAAGTGCCATGAGAGAGATCGCGTTGACGCAAGAGATGCATTTCCAGCATTACTACATGGGTATCGTTTACTCTTTTTTCAACTTAAATCTCAATGATTTTATATATGCTAAGAGAATCAGGATATTATATCCATTCATGTCCTAAGATGCGGTACAAAGGCACTTTCAGACCACAGTACATACAGGGTTCGTCCTCTCCTACCCTATTATCACGCCTAACCTAACTATTATCCATCATAGACCCTGAGACGTTCGAATGGCACTCTCTAGATGACGTATTTGCCCCAAAACTAGACAACCAACGCTATTTCTCAACTTCAGGCCAGCAAGTACCTGATGTCTACGAGGATATACCGGATGAAGACGCCATGTCGTTATTTGATCTGCACATGCCAGGCGTCTTGACAGTGGAGCAGCTAAAGTCTACCGTCGACCTTGACCATTGGAATCTACTCATTCGCGGCATGCTCGTTGAGATGATAGTACGTTATCAATTCTCTTCTCCTCTTTACGTCCAAGTCTCATACTAACGGTACAGGACCTCGTTGGGTGGGAAACGTCGAGCGTCAAGAACCCACAGGCTATCAAAGGTATCGTTGCTGAGCTTGCTGCTACGTTGGGCCCAGAGGTAGTCAAGAACTCAGCCGTCGTCATGTTCCAGAGCTGACACTACGCCATTTTCCTTTGCATACAACTTCGACTTGGATCTCGATTGTTACATAGCCGACGATCTATAAATAGTTAGTGTTAGCCGCGAGCGGGGCAATTTTTAAGCGCAGCCGCCGGCACGTGAGTCAAGCTTCGGCAAAGCAATCAGTTTCGCCTTTTTCTTGACATTTTTATCTTATTCCTCTGGATAATATCTCATCATTCAATACATCTGTCTGCTTGGAGGTGTTGGTATTTCGGCCTTGTATAGTTTATTAATGGCACATCCAGGCAGACAGCCATCTCCCGGCGGGACGGCCTTCGCACCCGGGTACATCGAAAAACACCCAGCACCACCCACCGAGTCATCGGCCCCAGCACCTCTAACGGTACAAAGCTACATATCTACATTCTGGTCCCGTCTCGCATCATGGGGTGTCGAGCTCCGAGGCATCGTTCCCGTTGACCTCAAGG
>NW_003456426.1:2093897-2095909 GCF_000151425.1 Trichophyton rubrum CBS 118892 | reverse complement strand
CACCACTACCCAACGATCACAGCGTTATAACCGGCATGGTT
Organism: Trichophyton rubrum CBS 118892; assembly: GCF_000151425.1. Classification (NCBI taxonomy): domain Eukaryota; kingdom Fungi; phylum Ascomycota; class Eurotiomycetes; order Onygenales; family Arthrodermataceae; genus Trichophyton; species Trichophyton rubrum. Next base: position 2,095,868 of record NW_003456426.1, on the reverse strand, counting down.
GGCACGTGAGTTTAAAACTGAGCTACGCGATGCATCGCTGGTGATTTATCTTCTTCAACTTACTATGCACTGTTCATTTCGTTCTTCGGGTATAGAGTGCTATACCACTATGAGAAATGGGCCTGGATACCCACGCTGATCTCGCTCGTGGTCGCCACGGGTTTTGGAGGGAAGTACCTCGCTAACCAGCAAACCCCACCGCCAACAACAGCAGTACCAATTTTGTCGTTCGGCGGGCTTCTTGCCGGCTTCCTTATTCCCTGGGCAGCGCTAAGTTCAGATTACTGCGCTTACTTCCATCCAAGCGTGAACTCGTACGTTTGAGCTTTCCACTTCCCAGCACCCTCAACAACAACAACTAACGCTTGACAGAAAACACGTCTTTGCAGCCGTATATGCCGGCCTCTGTCTACCAAATATACCCCTAATGATTCTCGGCGCAGCAATAGGCGGCGCAGTACCAAACATACCCAGCTGGTCTTTAGCGTACGAAACCGGTTCAGTCGGCGGGATTCTCGCCGCCATGCTCGCTTCTGCCGGCGGATTCGGCAAATTCATCATCGTCTTACTCACCTTCTCTACCCTTGGTAACATCGCAGCAAGCATCTACAGCATCTCGCTGAACTTCCAGCTTCTACTACCTATATTCCTGCGCGTGCCCCGCGCCATTTTCGCCATCGTGTTCATAGCAATCGTCATACCGGTATCGATACAGGCGGCGGTAAGTTTCTTCGTCTCGCTTGAGAATTTCGCTGCAGTCATATCATATTGGTCTGCTACGTTTGTGGCCATCATCGCTATCGAGCACGTTGTTTTTAGAAAAGGAGACTATTCCTCGTACGATGCGACCATTTGGAACGACGCCGCTGCCTTGCCGAGTGGTGTGGCTGCTATAACGGCGGGTGCGTTGTCGTTTGCGCTCGTGGTGCCGTGCATGTTGCAAACTTGGTTCCAAGGCCCGATTGCGAAGATCACAGGCGACATTGGATTTGAGGTTGCCATGGTGCTAAGTGGGATCTTGTACCTCCCTTTGCGGGCGCTGGAAATCAAGATTCGAAAGAGGATATAGCTTTTCCTCCAGACGTACGTATGTACATATGTGAGCATTTTTTGACGATGTATAAATGAGAGACGAAAGGACGGTATATATTTATAGAAACGTCATATAGAACAATCAATACATTGATATAAAATGAGTTCCTAATATCAACATCATATCAGAACCATATTATCTGTTTTTTTTTTTTCCCTTCCACCGCCCTTTTATGTTGCCTTTTCACCCCCAGAGGCGGGGGCTGTACACCTCCGATTTCTCTATTTCAACCATAAGAACTGAAGTAGACGCAAAAACAACTCCAAGAGAGAAAAGGGCCATGTACAATCATCTTCATAACGACATTGAAAATTCCGGCGTTGTAGAAAAGTGTTAAATGCTAACTAGGTCAGGGTTGAAGAGAAAGTGAGGCTTTTTTTGCATTCCGTTCATGGAGTTGCTTTGCTCATGCCAATCAATCGTTTGACACCGACCTAGATAGAAGTTAGTATGTGTTAATTGTTTGATATCAGGTAGTAAGTTATATACCATCCAGTTTCCGCATTCATCAGTGCGGTTGGTCAGAATGTCCAGATGAATTGCCTGCGCAGCTTCGTATTCTCTGCTCTGGATAGCCCGCGCTAGCTCAACCATGCTCTCGATTGTAGCAGGCTTCAGCAGATCTTCGTTGTTCAAATGATCGAACAGGATGTTTAGTCTTCGTTCGGTGTCGTTGACTTGAGCCTTGAAGCTAGATGGAGCACGAGCTTTTACGCGCTGCATGTCAGCGGAGAGAATTTCGAATATTGGCTTGGCATTGTCTGGGATGTGTGAACGGTCACCGGCAGCTATGGACGGGTTAGTTATCGAATTGGTTACAGACCTGTATTGTAGATGTAGTAGATGATCAACTTACGGTGTTTGGGAGGAGCTGTGGG
>NW_003456426.1:2044723-2091774 GCF_000151425.1 Trichophyton rubrum CBS 118892 | reverse complement strand
GAGCCTCGATGGCCTGCACTGGAGGACCAGGAGGTGGAGGACTCTGGGCCTGCTGTTGCTGATTGGGGAACGGCGAGCTGATAACCGCAGGGCCCTGGCTTGGAGTTCCGCGTCGGGGGGTTGGAGTCCTTGCAAATCCTTCGGGAAGATCGTTCCATGCAGGGACATTGCTTCGTTCCGTGTGCGGCTTTACTGTGGAGGGGGATTGGGTTAGGCCTCTGGGAGGCGGCGGAACTCCATGGGCTTGCTGACCGTGGAATAAAGGAGGGGCGATACCTGGTTGCTGTGTCGGTTGGTAGCCGGTGGTGGGTGCATAGCTTGATGTCTGAGCACTTGGAGCGTAAGGGTTGGCGGGTTGGTTAAAGGCTGGTGGTGCGTACGGGTTGTTTGGAGTTGGTCCACGGTTCATCATTGGCGGCTGCTGGGACAATGGAGGCTGGACAGGGGTGTATCCTCCAAGCGATGGCTGCGGCAGGGCTGTTGAAGCTTGTCGGGCTGCTGGAATATGCGAAGTTGATGCTTTGGGTGTGGCCTTGGTGGTAGCTTTCTTGGTAGCTAGTTGGATGCGGTTCTTTGCAGCGCCTCCTGCTGGATGGCTGTCTGGTAGCAAGCTGAGGTACTTCTCTGCTACATCCAATCTGCCATGAGTAGCAACGATCTCGGCATACTCAATGTACTTGTCGTAGAGAGAGGTGAGTTTCCAGTCCGATGGCTTATCTTTTTCAGCGTCAACGAACTTAGACACTTGGCGGAACACAGTGACCTTCTCGATGAAGTCTCTGAGAACTTGGACGTGGATCGAAAACCCAGTCTCACCAGAGGCGGTCTCAACCATCTTGCTCTCATTCTCCTTGAGTTCCTGGATCCAGATAGACACAACTTTCTCCAGCTTGGAACTGGCCAAGTAGCAGAAAGAAGCGTCCTTGCGAGTCTCCTTGCTATCATGAGTTCTCGAGTACTCTTCCAGCCTATCACCAAGAGCTTCACAAAGTTCGGGATAATCCTTATCATCAGCAAAAGTGCAAATGACAGCAACTATCTCCTTCCAGTTCTTAAGGTCCGCATTATGAACGACGTCCCAGATATCCTTGCCAGCGATAGATGCTAGTAGGCGGACGTAGCTGGGGCCCTCACATTTCTTGAGGAAGTACGCCTCCTGGGCTTTTTCAATGCACTCCTGACCACCAGATAGAGCAATCATAAGAGCATCAGCCATTCGGTCCTCCTTGAGGCAGATCTCAAGGGCCTTGTCGAATTGACCCTGTATAAGAGCCTTGGTGATAGACTTGTCTGCTTCAGTCTCTTCTCCCGTAAACAACTGGAAGGGGCTGTTGGTCTGAGCCGCCTTGGAAGCAGATAGGTCAGTCAAGAAGCTGTCACTCTCGCCATCAGCCCCAGTATCAAAGATAGAAGTGAGCCTCTTATGTTTCCTGGCTCCTGCAGGAGGTGCAAGAGATGGCTTCTCCTTCTCCTCCACTTTCTTTTCTTCTGATTCCTCCGTTTTCAGCCCGAGCTTGGCTAAGCTGTCTGCAGCCTCATCAACATCGCCAGTAAATCCAAGGTGAGTAACGAGTTCCTTTCGAGGTGTCTCTGACATCAGAGTAGTCATAACCCTCCAGTCAGATTTCTCCTCTTCGGTCTTAGCCTCGGCAGCTCGAGACTCGCAAATACTACGGACGTCTCCAGAGCTTAAAGCGGACTCAAAAGCATCAGTAGCAGCACCAATGCTAGCGTCTACCTCAAACTTGCTGATACGGATGGTTGACGTCCGTGTCCCTGGGGCTGTCACCACTGAGATGACCCTTCCACCAAAACCAAAGTTGGCGGTGGTAGGACGCTCAAACCATTTTGGAGCCTTTGGTAGGGAGAAAGTAGGGCCTTGTGGTTGAGTCTGTGCTTTGGCAAAGAAGTCTTCATCATTGAGAGGTTGCGCATCGTCGCCCTTTTGCGCCGTTTCGGGATTAGTGTTTTGAAGCGTCTGAACGGAGATCTTTCCATCCAAAGAGGCAGTGGCAAGAATATTGGGGTTTGTAGGATTGAATCGAGTTTGGAAAGTGGCATTTGTAACGATTGGGAATTCTCCGTATGCCTCGCCGGTCTGCGGGTTCCAACATATATTTCGGTTGTCCTCGCCACTGGAAAGGAGGAGTCTCGGGTCCTGGGGACACCAAGACAGCGAGAGGACGCCAGATTCATGGCCCTTCAGTACTCGTTCGGGTGCATTGGCATTGCGCAGGTCCCAGACAAGGATAACCGGATCGGTCTCGAGGGGAATCGACGTAACTAGTCTGGTAGGCTTCTCTGGATCCCAAGCGATAGCACTGACAGGCTTACGACCAAGGTTCTTAAGGGTCAAGCTCTCCTTTCCAGCCTTAGCATCCCATACCGTTACGAACCCGTCACTGTTTCCCGTGGCTAGGATATGGGGTACTTTCTTGTTCCAGTCGAGGCAATCTATCTCGACTTGGCTGGCTGCAACTTTGCCCAGTCTAGTTGGGTTCTCGATGTTATTCAGGTCGGTAATGAACAACTATTGGACAAGAAATTTAGCAAAGGGTTCACAGCATAGACAAATTGAAAAGCATCACTAACCTCCCCTACACTTCCACCACTGGCCAGGAGATTGGAATGCCTAGGGTGAAATTGGAGCGTTTTGACTGCCCCGCTGTGAGCAGCCACTTTCATGGCTGGTTCACTGCTACGAACAGTCAGCTCAACGGTTTCCGTAAACAGTCAATTCCGCAATCACAAACCTAGAGCCATCCAGCAGCTTTGCGGCGTCCCATAGATTCAAGGCTCCGTTCTCCAACGCTCCCGCAATAAGCCCTCTAGTGCTATCCTCTGTCTCTGCCCACCCAAGGTCATGAAACCTACAACCAAATCAGTGAGCCGTCATTTCCAATTGACAGCATTCCACCGTCGTCTATAATATCGCCGTGGAGCTCACCTAGACTCTGTGCTAATCTTGGCTACAGGCTGCAGCTCCGCTCCCACATTCTCACCATCAAGCTTGAGATCCCACAATTCTAGAAAGGTCTCGTTGGAGAAATCGACGTCGACGGCTCTAACGTGCGTTCCGGTCGCTAGGAAGGGAGAAGAATGGCCCGGGGACCAGGCGAAGGCCGCACTGCGTGGTATCTGTCGTAGACGCACCATGGTCGTATGTGCTGCTAGATACCAGGGATCACGGAGAGAAAACTAGAAGAAAAGGGAAAAGAAGGAAACCCCCGACTGGCCGTCTAGACGGGAAGCAGGTCTCCTTTAGTGTCAAAAGGCCCTGTCAGCGAGTAGACGGTAGCAAGACAAGGACAAACTGGCTGTTTATACTCGATATATCAACTGTCGTTTTGTTGTTGGGCTTCAAAGGGGCAACAAGGTGGCCTTTTAGTAGATAGTCACGTGATATGAGATTTTGATAGACAACGAACGAGGTGAAAATGTGTGAAAGACAGCGAAGCAGAGTCGCAGAGAGGAAAGGCGGCGGCAGGAAGACAGTAGACGCAGAATAGACGATGACGGACGCATCCAGGCTAAAAGGCACCATCTACGTGGGCGGGCTCGATCAGGCGGTTACGGTGCGGACGCTGAGCGAAGCGTTCATCCCCTTTGTCGAGATAACTGATATCTCGCTGCCGAAGCCAGAGCTGTCTTCGTCCACAGATTTGCACCGGGGATTCGGATATATCGAGTTTGAGCTGCCTCAGGATGCCAAAGAGGCGATCGACAACATGGACCAGAGCGAGCTGTATGGACGATCTATCAAAGTAGCGCAGCAAAACCGCAGAAAGAGAGCAACGAGGGACTAGGTAGTAAGACGGCTATATGGGAGCAGGTGTGTTTACTCTTGAATTAAGTACAAAGGGAGTAAAGAATTAATACGGTTCACAGGAGGGATATCTGGCTAAACACGCAGTCGGCGAGGAAGACCAGCTTGCTACAGGAGAAGCCAGCGCCAGCAACAACCGGCCTGAAGATCCTATGCAAGGTCTAGAGGGACTAGACGTCGCAGGCCCGAAGCCAGCATAGTGATGCCGTACCGCCGGAGAGCTATCAAAATCGGAATCATACAAGACGCAGCACTGAGGAAAGCAAGCAAGCTGTGCTGAATTGTCTCATATATGTACAAAAGACCGCCACCAACGCTCAGCTACCATCTTAACGATACAAGGAGATGATTGCATTAATTTTCTGCTCCTAAATCTGCTACTCAAACATATTTATGCCGCGCCCATCATCCCTTTTCTCCTTGTTCCACACCCGGAAGGAGAATCCAGGCTTAGTGGTCCTCGCGCTTCGATCGGCTGAGACGGAGGGTCTTATCCTCGAACAGCTTCTTTCCGCTGGAGTAAATGGCGGCGCAAATGGCAACACTAGAAGGTGTTAGTATGGGGGTCTTCTTGGGCATTTGATAATGGCAAAATCTTACGAAAGGACGACACCTAAGTAATAGACTGTTAGCACGATCAATTCAATTCCTGTTAGCCTATCACTTTAAGAGCATATTACTCACCGAGAGGGATCAACTCCGGAGGAATCTTCTTGAGTGTTCGCAGACGTTGGGAGATGGTGTGAGCTAGAGTTCAACGGGAGATTGTCAGACGAGCCGGCGACGTCAAAACATGGCATTGGCCTGCCAAACGGCTAGATTTCGGGTCCCAGAGCTTACCGCTTTGCTGTTCCTTCTATACGGAGCTGTTAGAATCTTTACTACTGGAATACCGGCGGAAAACAGAGCAGAGCAGAGCAAGGAAAACGTAGCAACTTACGGGGATGGGCTCGAAGAGAGGTCGAGCCGACCGGAAGCCGAGGGCACGAGTGGCAAACATCGTTGCTGGATATTCAGGCAGCTCGTTCAAACGCCGCAGAGTCGAGTTCGGGTTGCTGTGCAGTCGCTGGTGCGCAGTTCGTCGTTCGCTTGTTTGTATCGTACGTTGTTCACGGAGAGGATGAGAAGTGGGAAGCGTAAAGCTGAATGTCTGATTCGCCTGATTCGCTTAGTCATCCGTTCTCACGGGACTTTTTCTTTTGGGTCACGCAACTTCAACTCCAACTTCACACCAACCGACGCAGACCTTAACGAAACGACCACCAGACGAGCGAAGAACAGCTCCCCGCCCCGCCGACGTTGAGAACACGGTCAATTGCGTTTGCGAACCAGCCACCATGCCTGCCGAGATCCCAGACGCCGACCCCGATGAGCCCGTCGAGACCAAGCCCTTCAAGTTCGTGACTGGTATGTTGATTCTCCTGCCCTGCTCTTCGTTTACCGTCGTAGCTGTCCTTGACTGGCACTGACTGTGTGCAATTGCTGACTCTGCTCGATAGCTGGTACGTGATAGAACCCTAAGCACTGTTTTCGTGACCTCCCCGTTTGGTTTGGACTGTTTCTGTCAGAGTGGTGAGGTGGCTGACCGTACTCTAGGCTTCGACGCCCGTTTCCCCAACCAGAACCAGTAAGTCAGGTCCATTGGCAGCAATATGTCGGCGAATAAATGAGTCTAACGGTGTGTCTAGGACCAAGCACTGCTGGCAAAACTACGTTGACTACCACAAGTGCATCAACGCCAAGGGAGAGGAGTTCAAACCCTGCAGACAGGTACTACTCATATAAGCACCCATAACAGATTGAACCATGCGTCTGACCCAATTCTAGTTTTTCCTTGCTTACCGATCTCTCTGCCCCAAGTCCTGGACCGATCGATGGGACGACCAGAGAGGTATGACACCCCAGTCTGTATTGTGAGCGTCAAGTTGATGCTAACATCTTCCTCAGAAGCCGGCAACTTTCCTGCTCGCCTCGACCGATAGATTTCTTTTAGGATAGCCTGGGGCTGATGATATCGATGTCACAGCTCCTCTGGCTTGCTGATGGTTAAAGAAGTGTATATAATAGTCTCAATATCAAAGCAGGATTTCAAAGCAAAAAAGAAAAAAGAAAGAAAAAAAGACTATCTTTATTACTTTTGCATCAGTATCAATATTATTAAGAATTTAAGACCAACCAACCCCCCACGCCCTAAATAGAATATAGTCTAGTCTATCCTAAACATATTACATACTACAGTGTATCCAATTGACCTTTAGATGAACTACCAACTAGATCGATGCCTCCGACTGAACCCCCTTCAATGCACGATACACCTTCTTATGCTGCTCCAGGAACAAAAACGTCGCAATGGTATGAGGACCTAGCCGGATGAAGCTGGGTGTCCACCCTCTGAACATCCAAGTAAACCCTTCTTTCTTAAACACGTCTCTCAGCAGTCCAACGAAGCTGTGTCCTTTACTCTCCGCGGGACTGGCATGCATGATTCTGGTCTTGATCACATCCACAGGACTGCACACAGACGTAGCTACGAACCCGGCCATGAACGATGAAGTAAAATGTGTCGTCAGGTTATCCTTCATGCCCAGGTTACCGATACATATACCTTTGAACGTATCATAGGTAGCCAGCTGTGACGCAGTCATCAGCACTGCTCTGGCCGAGTTAGGCCAAACACCTCTAAATGCACTGCTGATGCCCTCTGAGCGTATCATCCGAACTAGTCCGTCAAGTGCATGCTTGTAGTTCCGTCTCTTCTCAGGAGGGAGGCTGGCATCTGATTGCATTCGTACGTTCAATACGTCTGCGGGGTTACCTACCAGTCCGCCCAGGAAGCCGGAGACTGATGCCATTGCAATAAGCGTAGGCAGAGACGGGGGAGAAGAAGGAGATGCCTCGTTGACTCGAGTCTTAAGTTCCTCATAAACTCCGAACCGAGTCGTTGAATATGTCAACTGTCGTAGGACTGAGGCGGAGAGCTAACCTCATAACCATCAGCATATCATGTCAAATTTGCCTATAGGGATAGAGAGGCCTTACTCCGCTGTATAGTCCTAGGAATCCCTCGTTTTTACATATATGGACTATGGTCCGGAGCATCCCGGTTGGGTCATTTGGTCCTCGAGTTTGTAGCCGGACCTGTCAAGCCAGATATCAGCAAGATGCCCTCCATCAACAAGCCAAATTTGAAGATGTTATACTTTGACTAGAGCAATCCGTCAGTATTTAGTACCATCAAACATCGCCAAATCTGTTCAGCTGTCATCTCACCAAGATCCAAGGGATGTGTCACCCCCGCCGCACAGCAAGAAGCTGACCCTCCAAACCAGAACGGATAATGCACGCCAGGCTGCGAGGCACCGCCCTTCATCACTCCTTTTTTGCCCATATTGACGCTCCCAAACTTCGCATCCTTGCCTCGGACGAAGCTGTCTAGATGATGCTGGAGAAGAGCAAGAATCGCCGTTTTCCTCCCTTTCCAACGGCTTTCTGGAGCTTTTAATTCGCCTTTGCGAGCTCTGATTTACATGGGATCCATTTTACAGTACAATACGTAATATTTATTCCCCGGCTCGCGGTAATTGGCTGGAGATTGGAGTTCCTGGTAATTTTCGATACGCAGGCGGAACATCACCGAGCGAAAATTACGACGAGCTTGATATTTACAAAGCCGAGCTGAAGCAGCTGAAGACGACGACGACGGGAAGAGGAGCAGTCAAGAAGAAGAGACAGACAAGATGCAGTTGCTGGCGACAGGAAGGGCACTGCGGGTTTCCTGCAGATGGTCTTTGGCTGCCTCGAATTTGGCTGCACCGCGACCGGTTTATATCAATCGATTACTCACATACCAGTCGAAAGCACTACGACCCCGGTTCAACAGCTCTACAGCAGCTCCAAAGGACGAGCAGACCCTCGGAACAGAACCAGCGCCATCAATTGCATCGTCTTCTCCAGCTTTGACCTTGGGAAATAAGTCTTTCCAGCCAGATGATTGGACAAACGCCCCTAGTCACATCCTCGCGCACCTCGGCCGTGGTTTATATCTAGACGAGAACCACCCACTCTCAATAACCCGGAAGCTTGTCGAGAGCCAATTCTCCGGCCCTGAATTTGGGAACTATGCTGAACCGGATCCAATTGTTCCTGCGGCGCGGAACTTCGACGACCTAGGTTTCCCAGCAGATCATCCGGGTCGAAGCCGGACAGACACATACTATTTGGATAAACAGACTGTTTTACGGACACATACAAGTGCACATCAGCGAGCATATTTCCAGCAGATGAACAGGAATGAAGCTACCAAGCCGGAAGAGAAAGGATACACTATTGTAGCAGACGTTTACCGCCGCGATGCTATTGACCGAAGCCACTATCCCGTCTTTCACCAGATGGAGTGTGCAAGACTATGGAAACGACCTGAGAACGAACCACTGAAGTCCTCTCAACAAACGGCAGCGCAGATATGGAAAGATCTTGAAGCTCTCCCTCGTCATGATGTTGTTGTGGAAGATCCCAACCCAACGACACATCCGACTCGCAACCCGCTGCAAGACAAGTATCATACTGCAGAGGAAGCCGAGGCAATTACCGCCCACCTTAAGCGGTCTCTCGAACTGCTCGTCATAAGAATCTTCTCTGCTGCTAAAGAAGCCACTGAGAACCCAGATGCTATACAAGAACCCTTGAAAATCAGATGGATCGAGGCATACTTCCCTTTCACTAGCCCATCCTTCGAGCTTGAAGTCTTCTGGCAAGGCGAATGGCTAGAACTACTAGGTTGTGGTGTCGTCAAGCAAGAGCTTCTCAACTCCTCTGGCGTTCCACATCGAATTGGTTGGGCTTTCGGCCTGGGCCTTGAACGAATTGCAATGCTTTTGTTCAATATTCCTGACATCCGCCTTTTCTGGTCCAAGGATCCCAGGTTCCTTTCCCAATTCCAGGCAGGCAGGATCACTCGTTTCATGCCCTTCTCTAAACATCCAGCATGCTACAAGGACGTTGCATTTTGGCTTCCATCTTCTGCAGCTGGCTCCGTAAGTGCAGCTGGAGGAAGTGTGCCGTTTCATGAAAATGATATTATGGAGATCGTGCGAGGTGCAGCTGGTGATTTAGCAGAGGATGTAAGTCTGGTTGATGAGTTTACGCACCCGAAGACGGGAAGGAAGAGTTTATGTTATCGAATTAATTATAGGAGTTTGGAAAGGACTTTGACGAATGAAGAGACAAATAAGCTGCATGATAAGGTACGGCAGACACTGGTGAAAACTGCTGGCGTTGAATTGAGGTGATAAGGGGGTATTTGTCTGTATTCTTTAGTGATCTGTACAATAGCCACTCATGTATTTTTAGACAGTGTTTGGTTTCATCTGGATAGATTTGATTCAGCTGTAACTTTCAAAGTGTGTAGTGTATATATACCCTTCGATCCAAAGCATATCTGCTATTAAACGAGTCTCTAATTTGCAAGTGTACATCATTCCATGCACCGTTCATACCGCACCAGAGCAGCAGCAAGAATCCGCCAGCAGGAAAGAAAAATAGGGGGAAAAAAGGAAAAGGGCATGAGGCAAAAACATACAGATAAGAGAGGAGAGATAGGAGAGACAAGAACAGTATAAAACGGGGGTAACATAACAGTAGAAAAGAACATGTAGTTTATGTATGTGTACAAATTCAATCGTCAAACTGAAACATCATCCCGTAGAGAATAACCTTAAAAGCAAAACGCCGTGCCTAGCTGCTTTTATAACCGGCTCCGCTAGAAGCAGAATAGTATACAGTATGCCAATGAAGCGGCTATAATTAGGAAAATGGGGAGGGTCATGCAGAGGGGATAGATTGAAGGGGCAAGAGGTGGGTTGAAGAAGGCATTAGAATCGGATAGGTATCCCAGAGGGGATTTTTGTCGTTCAGGGTATGCAAGAGAGAATTTTATGCGTTTTTTACGACGCCAACTTTAGCAGCCTATGGAAGATGTCAATTATGTTCCGTTGTCATACATGTAAGGTAAAAAACGTACCCTGAGAATTCTGCCGTTAAGGGTGAAACCCTTGTTCTGAACGTGCATGATATCGCCGTCCTGCTTGCCCTCCATTGGAGACATGAACAAGGCCTCATGTCTGCTTGGGTCGAACTTCTGAGGTTGACCATCTACCAGCTCGGACGGGTCGAATCTGACAACACCGTGCTTCTTGAGGGTATTCATGAGCACGCCCTCGGTCATCTTCAGGCCGGAGAACAGCTCATAAACATCCTTGTTTTCCTTTGCATTGGCAGCATCGACTTTCTCTGGAGGAACAGCTGCAAGCGCACGCTCCAGGTTATCAATTGACTCGATGAGGTCCGCGGCAAACTTCTGGATAGCAAAGGTACGAGCAGCGTCGATATCTCGGCGAGTTCGCTCTTGCAGGTTGCGGAAGTCAGCGACAGAGCGAAGATATTTATCCTAGTATTCCACGGCAGAGTTAGCTCTAATCAATTGCATGCATAACCTGCATATCGATCCGATGCGCGGCATACCTTCAAATCAACCACTTCCTTCTCACGTGCTTCTAGATCCTTCTTCAATGTCTCGACTTCAGATGGCTTTTCAGCTTCAGCAGCTTCTTCGGCCTTGGGCTTTTCACCGTTGGCTTCCGTTGAAGCGTATCTGCTATGTACTCTGGAAGGGAATGATCGTGCTGCTAGCTGTTGGGACTGGCGGATGATAGCTGATTGTCTATGGAAGGGGGAGATGATGGACGAGGGAGCCGCAGAACCGGCAAGCCGACTTTGTCTGAGAAATGCTCTGCGGAACATGATGGCGGATTTTGTATATATCTTCGTCTATTCACGCTTCAATTGCAGCAAGAAGATCAAGGAAAAGGAGCTGTTCAGGTCGAGTTCTTGTATGAATAAAAAATTGCACGTCTTGAAGCATCAAATTTGACAGCAAGAAAAAGTTGAATTTCGCAACGCTTGGCGGAGTTACATTTTTCCGCTCCGGCCTTTTTTTTCCTCTTCCATTTTTTTTTTCTTTTTCCATTTTACAATCTTCAAATCAACCTCAACTTGATATCAAAAAGCGAGAAGAAAGGCTGAAGGAAAGACTTGTTGATTAAAATCCTCCTATATGATATTAACTACGGCTATATTTTGACTACTCATATTCAAAGAATTTTATCGCTTGCCCAAGGGTATATCGCCTATCTTCAGTCGCCCAAAAGCGGGCAAAACCTCTTCCCAAAGGCCCCTATCCCAGAGTCCTATGATTCCTGTTGGGATGCCTATGATCCTATGGTCGCAAATGAAATTGTTACGCCGAATGAAATGCTTTTGGTAGAGAGCGTGGAAGGGCTAGCTCTGCCAAACCGTGTGTGATGTTTGATGGGAAAACGCCCGCTTAGTCTAGTTCAAGGTATAGACGGTGTCGAATTTGATAAATGAAAAAAAAAAAAAAAAAAAAAAAAAAAAAAAAAAAAAAAAAAAAAAAAGTTATGTGCAATGAAAGTGGACGGTTAAAGGAGTGATCATATCCACGGTTTGTCGGTGTTTGAACGGTGAAGTCCCGCATCAGCATATATTATGATTGATTCGAGATCACTTCGTCGGCTGTCCTTTTCGCTGATGCTGGTATAATCGCTTATGCTTCGGCTGTGACTGGGCTCCTTTGGAGCAGGTTGAGGCAGGTTGAGGATGGCGACCATATGCTCCAATAGCTTCTGTTGGATCTTTGCTCGCCGCTCTTCTGCATATTCGAGTTTGGTCGCCCATTCGTCTATTGATTGATCGATTTCTAGCAAGGCTTCTTCTTGCTTGAGGACGCCTTCGGGGGAAAAACTGGAGACCCCGCTGGCTGATTTGAGATATGATATCACTCTGCCATGCAGACGTTGTCTGTCTGATCGAAGAGCAACATGAGTGTCTCGAAGGTATTTGCAATGTTTATTAAGAGTATGCATTTCCTGCTCGTCCGTTAGCAAGAAATTTTTCAATTTCTCCCGTTTTAGTGGATTTAAAGGGGCTCCTGCCTACCTGTGTGAGAGACGATACTTCGCTGTATTTGAGAACTTCGAACCTCTGCCCCCTTCGCCGAGCCTGGCTTTGAAGTTCTTCAATTTCCTGACAGGTCAAGAGCATAGAAGCTGTTTGGATGGAATACCCCGGCGGCAGATTTCCAACCGGAATATCAATATTGTCAAGCCCTGCTCTACCCCGGGGCTTCTTCCTGGACGGCTTTTCTCTTATGACAAGGTCTTTTGGAACATCATCGCTCTCCCCGGGCGCAGGACTCTCTGGTCGCCGCGTGGCATCTAATCCTAGTATCTTCAACGATTTCGGTCGTTTGTCATGGTATCTTTGGGAAAATTGTGGGAGATCTGCTAGCTGATCTGCCTGCCGCTCCTTTTCCAACAACAGGTTCGAGGTCGATCCGCCCCGCAGATGAGAGAGATTGGGAGCAGAAGTTGAGTGAGCAGCTTCTATACATCGGTGCCTGGGCAGACCTCGGCCAAAGAAATGCGACGGGCTGGTTTTGTCCTTCTTGGGCACTGCAGGTTCGGTTTTCGGAGGCACCTTGGGAGGGATTCCCTCAATTTCAGCCTTGGTCGGGCTCCGCTTGCGTTGCAGCCGGGCTCTAGGTTGTTGCTGATGTGCCATGATCGGCTGGTTGCTTGAGGGCGTAAGTCTTCCGGTTGAATGTGGACTCGGTGACTGTCTGGATGTGTTGCAACTGTTCCCCATTTGTCTGGCAGTGCGCCTGTCGCTGAAACTTGAGTAACCCAGGGGTGAATGGTCGCGAGCTCTTGAAGACGGTCGGGAAAACCCTAGGGCAGTTTGAGCTCTCTCATGGCTCGGGAAATAACCCGGTATAGTAGCTGCAAACGCACTAAATTAGTTTAACCGGCTTCAAAACAGCATCGGCATCCAGCTTCCCGCTAAGAAACCGAAAGAGAGAGAGAGAGCAAGGAGAGGAAAAGAGAGAAAAAGAAAAGAAAAAACATGTCGTGTCCTTGGGGATTGGGACATACGTGAATCCATGTGTTTTGAATGCCGGTTTGTAGATACTGTCAACAGCGACTCGCGAGAACCAGCAGCCAGCCTGTCACGATTAGGGCCGATATAAATATATCGTCCTGAGCTGGAGGACTCTGGGGTTCGTCCTCTCGAGCTCGCGGAGGTAGTAGATGACCGTTTAGCAGGCGGCCAGAATTGCAGTTTCAGCTTGTCGGTTATGCTCTGCCTGGCCAATTCCGGAGGTTCATAGGTGATCTGAGGAAGCGAAATTGGTCAGAGGCCAGTCAACCAGCGAAGAAAGCGAAAAGGAGGAAGAGGAGGGAAGAGTCAAAGAGGGAGAAGCAGGATGTCAGGGCAAGGCGGTTAAGTATTGATATACCTTTGGGGATGTGTCCTTTGCGATTATATTGTTGATGCCGACATGGACATCGAAGTCGTCTATCCATTGCTCGCAGACAGCCATTGCCCTGGTTGAATAAATAGACAACCCCAGCCAGCAGAGGAGCTATAGTGGATCTCGTTAAGGCCGTTTATGGCTATCTTTAATTATATTCTTGCCTTCACGATGTTTCAACGATATCCTGCCCATGCGAAAGCTCCACATTCATTTATTTCACGATTCTGCGTTTAGAGATCCCTGAAATTGTCTCTGCACGCCGGTGGCCTAACTAGCGGACCGTCTTCGTCAAGGCAGGTCAAGGCGGATGGAGAGAGACAGGAAGAGATAGGCTGAGTGAGAGACCAAGCATAGGCAGTGTGGGCAAAAGCCAGAGGGGGTGTCAGTGTTAGAGACCCTGGTTGATGACGCCTAAGGGGAGGAACTGCGTCGAGCATCTTGTCTCCATCCTTCGAGTGCCCCATAGTCGAGCTGACTTAAAAAGACTTCACTCCAGGTTACTAAATATCCCTGCCAGCCTTTTCCCTTGCCTGCAGCTGCAGAGAAGAGGGGAGCCAAAACGCCTCATCACCGGACTTCGGGGCTAGATGGCTTGCTCTAGTGTGCCTCTGCAGCAAGGCAGCACAAAACTCCATATGCACACCGTGACGAGGTCACCAGGAGAGTGCGAGCTGCGAGCGAAGATCTGAGCTGCCGGTGGGCTCTGATTGTTCACCGGGAATAAGCAAATATATATCGACACTGAGCAGAAAAAAAGGGGGGTGTGGAGAGAGGTAACTCGAAGGCCGATCAGCCCCCCCCCCCTTCAACTCGTCTCTTCGCTGTACCTGACGCACGTCCAGCAAAGGTACGGAGTACTGACTAGCTTGCTTGCTTGCTTCCTAATCATGAATCGACAGGTTGACTTGATTCCCCACGATGGTGGGCGGATGGGCGTATACTTAGTGCCCAGGGGTTAATCTTGCAGTAGGGAATGATAATCCTCAAAGAACCCATCCCAGTCGTTCTTTTTGATAACCTGGATGGCCACGTTTTTTCCCTCGCACTTTTGCAAACCGACTATAGCCGGGTCCTTGGTCCTGGCCCTGGGCTCTCGGTCCTTGAATTTGGTGTCCTTTTTTTTTTTTTTTTTTTTTTTTTTGAATTTGGTTCTCTAGTACTTCTGTAATGCGTTGATTTTTTGGCCTTGATTATTGCTTTTCGGCTCTGTCCGCCACCCGACCCAAGGAGCAGCAGTACATGCATTTAGCCAGAGACCAGAGAATATCGAGGTTATTTGTTAGAGTTGCAATGATATGACCCTTGAAATTATACCTGTCGAAGAGTTAAAGATGGGTTACTTGTCAGGATACTTGCGTATAACTAATCCTGTCCTGCCCTATAGCTGGGGGAGGATCTGCCTTTCTGACCCTGCCTCCTCCCACTCTGATAACGGGATAGAATGCGCGAGGAATTTCGCCAGGGAGGACGATCTGTTCTTTCTAGCGCCCTCAAGCCCTTCGAAGAACAATCCTGATCTTCTAGGCATGGAATAAGGAGACTCACACGTGGGACGTGGATAGCGAGCCAGATATCAACTGCCGGGTACCGAGTCATGCTAGTCAAGTGTACTCCGTAGGCAGATATCCATCCGCACTGCATCAAACGAGAGGCAAAGAGGCAGCTCCAGCAACTTCTCGCAAATCTTCCCTCGTAAACGAGAAAAATAAGGAAGGGAGATCATGCGCAGCGGGCCTTGAAAATCTGGAGTTCGTGCATGGTGATATGTGGAATAAGGGGGTCGTCTAGTTGGCTCCTCGATGTGAGTGGTCCGACCGCATGGGTGATATTTGCTCGATATTCGGCGAGTCTGGCCCTGAATCTCGCTGTTTAGACGGGATAAGGTGTATGGATGGGCTTTCGAGAGAGGCAGCTAAACCCTCGTACTCTCTTAACTTGTGCAAATTGGTCGGTAGTTTAGTTCCGTTCCCGTGCCTCTCTCAAGCATCCTCTATCCCTCCATCGTCAAGGTCGCTGGGAGGCCGAGACGCCCGTGGGGAACTCGATGGAGACAGCTGTGCCGCTGTCAAGCCAATCTGGCAGGTCTTCTGTCCGGATTATGGAGCTCTGGGTCTTCCGTCGATGGCGTGGCAGCTGGAAGTACAACTTACATATCTCGACGTTTGCGTGCTTCTCCGGATACAACTCTACCGCACGCCTTGCAGGCATCTCATGCCTGCCCACTTTGTGGGCCTTAAACGAGGCGATGGCGAGCAGCAACGGCTGATCCCCCAGCTTGCGTGCATACGAGATCGATCTGGTGGGCACCCCCCCCCAGGGACGACATGTAATTATATCACCACCCACTCGTCCTAGACAGTCCTCTCCCTCCTCCCATCAAGGAAGACAGCAGACAGAATCACAGCCCGGAGAGATAGGGAGCTAGGAGAAACCACCCGTTATCCACGACCTCACCGGCAATCTCCGTCGAGACGGGAGCACTAACTAGCGGGCCAGGGGGGGGTTACCAAACAGCTATCGGGAACGCCAATCCTCACCAACTCGAAGCTTTCCCCTCCTTGCTCCGGGGCAAAAGAGAACAGCGAATATCCCTGCTGAACAACCCAGGACGGGCTCGAGAGAATGCAACATCAGCGTCCTTCGGGATTGAAATCATCCCAACCCTCACGTCACTTTTCGTGCCACAAGCCGTCCGTAAAGCCTGAGCATTTCGTCCGCGCCCATTTCCAGATTGATTCCATGTTTCTTCGGGATTCCCATGGACGAGGCGGCTTTTGCTCAGCTATGAATGTCATACCCCGAGTTTAGCGCGGATATAAACCAATCTCTCTTTAGCCAAAAAAATGGCGTCGTCCTCTCAGGGGTTATCCCAACACCAGCCAGATGGTCAAAACGAGCTTTGAGACCTGCATGAACGGTGTGCAACAGGTTTGCTCCATAACTAGCTCTTAACCCGAGCTCTCCTCTCTGTCCCAGTGTGACTGCCGCCCGTTCCAGGCAGCCTCATCCTCTGGCTCTCAGTCTTGCGGGCTCTGGTCGCCTTTCACTTCCCGGAGACTTGTCTGTTCGACAGGTCACAGAATAAAAGATTCCTCATATAGTATGTACGTCCGTTATGCATGTCGATTCCCCCGTGCTCCGTACATGCCCGCTGAAAAGAACCTGTCAGTTCCACCAGAGGCTCGAGGGAAGAGAACAGCTCCATCCTCCATACCCCGTTTCGTCGCCTTGCAGCAGGAACTATGTGCCCCTTGATCCATCTGTCACGGCCCTTCTTCCACCTGGCTGTAGCTCATGCGGACCATAGAGTTCTAGAAGATAAGGTAGAGGCGTTGATGAAACATAGAATTGTGGGCCAATCTTGGTGTCGTTTTTGCTTCTTCCGTGCGGTTTTTCCAGCAATAGCAATGTGCTCCGTAGCTAGATGCCTTGTTGATTGATGTCATCTCCACCGTATACGAAGAGCATCTCCATAGTAATAGTAGGAGTGTGTATACATACAACCAGCACAGAAATCCAAGGCGAGCGTTTCCGGAAGAACTGCTGCTCACTGAATAGCTGAGCGGTGCATGCATGCACCCCATACGCATCCTCTGGCTCTTGGAGAATTGGTGTCCGGCGCGTAGAGAGTCCTATCTAGTCTATCGGCCAGCCGATCAGCTAAGTAGCTAGTGAGTTGGCTAGTGAGGCAGACGAAGCAGTGTCCTCATGATAGATACGATTCTTCTCGAAGGGAAGAGATGACCCCAGCAACCGTTTTCAGTAACCGTTTGCCCTGCTCGCTGTCTCCCTGGCCTGGACGCCGTGTCGAGCTGGCTGCCTGTCTGTCCCTGTGCGAGCTAAGGATGCCGGCCAACCTTGACCAGACCAGCCAAACAACCCCCTGGACATTATAAGTAAGTCGTATATCTGAAATAAGCGACTTATTAACTGTCCACACACGGCCAATGGGCATGCACTTGTTTAGATATCGAGTTTGTTTGGACACCAGAGCTCTTCATCCCCCCCCCCCCCCCCCTTCTCTCTCTCTCTTGGGGCCATCGATGGGCAATAACAGCGCGTTTGATATAAGCCCCTTCGACAGGGCAACCACTTATATAATTTCCCTTCTTGCCCTTGTGCATTTCCCATGACTGCGAAGCATCTAGAAGACGGGGAAAAAGAAAGACGACGTTTTTCAGTGCGACTTGCAAACTTGCGGTAAGGCTTTTGCTGCTGATATATATGCATGCTGCATATATAAAAGGAGTCGACCGTCGAGGCGGCTGCCTGCAGGCTGCTTGTACAACCGCCGCGGATCCCGTCGCCGCGCGGAGATGGGAGTCAGACAGTAACCAAGGAAGCAGATGGAGACGGATGGAGCAGCGTATGGAGAATATTGAGATGTTTGCTGTCAAAGTAGATGAAATTGGACGGACGGTGGATATCGATCAAGGATCAGCGAAGCAACTTATTATACTTGATATTTTGCTGCTTAGGTTCGGGTATTCAATTTATTTTATTTTTTCATTTTTATTTTGTTTTTATTTTTTTTTGATACTGGATACTTCAGGCTATTTATTGTTGGAGGAAATAGGTGTTTGATTGAAGCGGCCTTTGACAATTTCTTCCATTCTTCTCTCGTACAAACAGGCAATACTCTCAAGGACAGGCAGAGTTAAAAAGGATAGAAGCGTAGAAATAGGGTGAGAGTCGTGTATCCAGCCAGGTCCATACCATGCTAGGCCCATTCCCTGGGGTGAACAATCACCCCCGTAGCAGTTCTCTGTGCTCCCCACGCGAATCCATCATCCATTCAGCTGGCTTCCAACGTTAGCATGGGGATAGGGCCCAGCGGGGAGGATAACTAGGGATACCAGGGTCCTACCATAAGATGATAATCTGAACTTTCAAAGTCCCTGGGTGTGCGCTTTTTTGCATACCTCTCATTCACATCCCGTTGGAACCATGCTGCAATGGCACAAACTTACTGGCGGTAGTGGTGGTAGAGGAAATGACCCTGGTTCCCCAACGTCATTTGGAGATGAATAACCTGGTGGATGGGGGTGAGATTGGGAAATTGGTGATGGGATGGTACTGTTCTGTGCCTGGGCGTGTGCCTGGGAGCATCGAGTTGTCCTCCCTCTTCCTCGTCCTCGCCCGGCATCCCCGCCTCCTCGACGGGGTGTTCGACAGAATCGACATGGGCTGGTGAGGTAGACAGGATAGTAGTGTGTGTTTCCTTCTGGGCAGACGTAGCGGTTATCGCAGCGGTTAAGGGGGCCCCAGCTTCGGTGACCGCAGACGTGAATGTAATAGGCTTTCTGACACATGGTAAGATTGGTTGAATGGGTAGAAAGGGTGATTAAATATGGACAAGAAGTATTGAAAGGGCGAGCTTTTAGCTAGGCGTAATTTGCCAGAGATTGAAGAAGTTGCGTTGCGTATTGGTATCCAGTGAATTTCTAATTTGTAAGTCTTAACGAGTGTGTGATAGATTGGCGTAGATATAAAGACTTGTTCAGCTCATTTAAAGAATATGAAAAGAAGGGGAGGGGAGAGAAAGAAAAAGGGGAAGTTGGTTGCCTTTTGGTATCTATATTTAAGCATAGTATGCCTCCTATCGGTGGCAGTCAAATGGTATTCCTCACGGATGTCTGACCTGTATGGCTCCAACCCGGTCGACCAGTCAGTACTGTTGGTCGGGAAGAGGCTGATTGCGCTGAAACTTCAAGGCACAAGATGTGAAGACCCTTCCTTTGCTATCCCAAGAACAAGTGAATTTGGGATATCGTTAAGTGAGGCGGACATATGGACTCTCATTTCTCTCAACTTGACTGGACTAGACCGATTCAAAGAAAAGGCAAAGAAAAGGAAATAAAAAAAAAAAAAAAAAAAAAACGAGATAACAAGGGTAGCAGCTCTCCGGCTTTCACGACATCAGCCAAGGTGAAGGGAGAACACACCCTGTTAGCTGCTCGATTCTCACGATGCTTCATTTTTATCCAGAAAGTTGCTTCCAAAAATGGAAGCACAATCACTGTCATGACGGATTATCGCATGTGATGATCCTCAACATAGCGGGAAAGAATTTAACACATGCAACGAATATATGTTATGCATTCGGAACACGTTGTTGTTGCACCACCTCACATGTATGGCCGAAATTAAAGCAGGTGTCTAACGTCCTCAGTATCCACTGGGGATGGCACTCGTCACCGAGGGTATGTACCTCTCATGCAGGAACGCCGAAGATATTAATGCATCAGTTGTCCATGAAGAAAGAAGTGAGTTTTCCCCCCGGATGGGGTAGTAGAAACATGACCCGAAGAAAGTGAAAGAAATCAGCGTTAGAATGGTATAATGGCAAAGGACCCGAATACTGGGGACTTATTGATTACACGAAGGGGGTATATATGTGCTGCCCAAAGAATGAGCCTGTTTCCAGCAAGTTTGTCAAGCGGTAACGAGCTATAACCCTGGTCAGGAGAATTAAGAGCTTCGAAAGGCGTGTGTGCTGCATGGCACAGCCTTGGATTCAATCGGGTGTACAGAGGAAACAAAACCGACTGGTTGCACGACGAGGATTCGCAGCACAGCTCCGTCAAGAAGCTATGGCAACGAGATAGCCCCTTGCCGTCGTACCAACGGCAGACCTCCTTCAAGACGGCTGTAAGTAAAGAAACTAATAGGTACGTTTTATGTAGCTTTGTGCTAGATCATCCTGCGGTGAATGAGAAACAATAGTAACAAAAGGGGGAGTATATAAAAGGTACCCTGAACGAGGTAAGGTCCAGCTTCGCTTGGAAAGCAATCATGGGTATGTGCAGTTCTGCTGTTCTATCCCGCCCGTGCATTAACCGAATAACTTGTCGGTGAGCCGTAGTCAATGACGGGCGGACGGATGGGCGAGCCATGCCATGCCATACCACGCACCGTTGCAAGAGTACAGCTGGCATCTCGATGTACTCAGGGAAACACCTCCGGGATTATGGCTGTTCAGACGGACATGATAGCCCTCCAATAAGTATACACAATACGCCGTCACCATCCGTCTGCGGAGATAATGTTATATTGCTTCGTAATAAGTCTTTCATCTGTCTGTCTGTCCGCCTGCCGGCTTAGCTTCTCCATTTCTATCCCAAGAAGGGCTGGGTTGCTCTCGGGCTTCGCTCTTCGCAGCAACGATGGATCTAGCCATACATAGCCCAGCTGTCGCGGCGTCTCTCCTCCTCCATGACAGCCTCCATCATCCTAATGTAGACATTAAGCGTATTTGCGGGGGGTCCGTAGCAGCAAAATAATGGCCGGAATTCGGAGTAAACGCAATCCGTAAGTATAAGACTGTACAAAGCAGACACAGCCCTCAACAAATCTACACTCTGGCACCTTCTTGAAAAGATGAGAAATTCAAGCTGAGACGCTGATGATCGCCACATCCGCACCTCCATACCAGATCAACAGGGGGTGGCCCAGAGCGGCAATTTCAAATTGTGTCGTGGAGATTAAAGAGCTAGCTCAGCCATAGTCATGCCTCCTCATGCTTCCAGCTTGGCTAACTAGCAAACAGCTGCTTCTGTACGGAGTAGAGAAGGGTCAGAAATCTCTGAACTGCTGCGCCAGCCAGCAGGGAAAGGAGAGGCCATGCAGTCGGCGTAAACACTGCGCGGCGAGCGGGCTGTGCAGGCTTAGCGCTGAGCAGAAAGTTCACTCTGGATGTGGGATCACCGAGGCCAGATGGCTTCCTCACACCTGAACGAAACACAGTGGCGCTTAGGCTGGTTGGCTGCGGTCTCAGCCGGTTCCTGGCTCGCTGCCTGCGTCGAGATACTTAAATGTGTCGTTGAAGTTCAAGTTTTTCGACTTTCTTGGTTGTTCTTCTGCATTTCCAACACCAAGTCACGGGACCAAAAGCCGGCTTTGCTTCCAACTTTAACGCATCAAAAAGAAAAAAAAAAAAAAAAAGACCGCAGCGCAAGACAGAAAAACATATAAAGAAGAGAGACGCTGCCAGGATACCAGGACAGCAGAAGACAGAAGAGAAGACAGACAGAGACGATTAAGATGTCCGGAACCAGCTCTCCTCACTCTGGCGCTCGCCGCGGCACACCACTATCGATCGAGGTGCCGCCACTGCAGCAACCATCACCTCCATCAAACACCCTCCTTATCACAGATCTAAACGACCTCGCGCTCTTCCAGCCGAGTTCTCTGGACTCTATCAAGGCCCACATAACAGCCACCGCACCGCTAAACTCATTCTCCCCTCTGCCGTCCTTCCGGCGTATAGTCTGCTCGTTCCTCACCGTCGAGGACGCCGTCAAAGTCCGCCAGCTGCTGGACAGGGAGCCGCTACAGGGAAAAGGCCGGGCACGGGTGTACTTTGGCGAAAACACACCTATCCAAACAGACTCAGACGGGATGAGACGCAGCAATCTTCTTGAAGCACCCCAGTCACAGAAGATGTTCTTTATTAGTCCGCCACCCAGCCCTCCACACGGATGGATGATGCGCAACGAGGAGCCGCCAAATAAGGAGGTTCATGCTTCTGATTTGGCTGATGCGCTGGGCAGACTCGGACGGTTGTATGGTTCTGATAGCCATGTTAACGAGTCGGGTCATCGACCAGAGACACCTGTTTCTCCCACAGACGTGGCTACTGCCACGAGCATAGAAATGAAGGGATCAGGACAGAGAAGCCGGAGCAGTACTTTGATTTACCACCCAGAACACCATGGAAGCAGCCCGAACCTACCGGCTGTGATGGTTGAAGACACTTCGGTTGGCTCTGATATGGATTCTGACATGGATCTAAGCCCCCTTGATGCTCGGCCAAAGAAAATATTTGCACACACTTCTCGTCCTCCAACAGAGTTGATGGAGGAGTGATTTACTACGATGATTGCCAGGAGAATTTCTTAATTTCCTTGTTTTTTTAAACTCCTTTTTGTATCTCTACCATGGTTGCTGGAGTTGGTTTCCCTTTGAGCGTTTGGTTAAATTGCCTTAAATACCTTGCTTTGTCCGTTGGCTTAACTTGAAAACCCGTCTCTGCATTATTATTATTATTATTATTATTATTATTATTATTATTATTATATAAATGAAGTATCAGATACCCCCTCTCAGTTACTTTCAAGTATATTGTATTAACTTTGGATTCCAATCATAAAAAAGTCATTAATGATGATACATGTCTATCATGAAATACATCGATCACCGCCTCAACCCACCGCTACCAGACGGAAAGTTCCTCGCGCTCAACAAGGTCCCCTTGACACTTCTGATCTCCGCCTTGAAAGCTGCAATAGCCTCGTCCTCACCATTTGCCGCCTTCTTCGCATCAGCGGAGTCGTCATACGACCCATATAACGAGGAGGTCAGATATAACGGTGCGCTATATGTCAGACTATCAAGGTAGGTCTGTAATTCTGATAGTCGATCTTTTGCATAGCCCTGTGTACTATCACTGTACTTTTCGGCAGTGACGACACTATCTAGGCTTGAAGACAGAGACTGCAAACGAGAATGGTGCTCTTCAATCACGCTTTGAGATGATACTGTTTGCGTTTCTGTTCCTACAGCTGTCTGCGAGGGAGTAGAAAGCTCGAGATCTGTCGTTTGTGTGGCTATATCCCGATGAAACAACTCTGTGGGATCAGATGTAACGGACTCGTTATCATCCTCGCTTTCGTTATCAATTGATATCCCCATTGGCCGTGCCGTTGATGACGCTGGTACCTTTGACACACTGCCTTCAAGCTTCTCGTTTAACGCCTTGAGATTCCCCTGTACTGTCTCGGAGAACTCATGTCGAGCACAGTTTAAAGATTCCAGCATCGGCTTAGCGAGGTACTCGCTTGCACCGCAGATGCTGGCTGCAACACCAGTCGTGGCATATAGCGTATATAGGAAGTTCTGGAAAGTGATAAGTGGTGGCTTCGATTGCCGTAGGAGGAATTCGGGATAGGTTATGATTGGAGGTACATCTTTGTTCGATGATGCTGTCGGTGTTGGTGCAGGCGAAGTTGCCGCCGGAGACTGCGTCGGTTGACTCGACGCTTCTCCGGTCGTCTCTTTCTTAGACTGCGACTCTGATTCTTCTGTCGAGCTGTTGTTGCCAGTGTCGTTGCTGGTGCTGGCGGTGGCCTGGGTGTTTCTGGATATGCCGAGCAGGGTATGTATCTCGTCGTTTGACAGCCCTTTGGACTCAAGGAAGGCAATTTTCTTATCTGTCGACGCTTCGGATATAGACTCATCCTGCAGAAACCGTCTGGCCTGCTCGAGAAGCGTCTCTCTGCTCTCCGTCGCTGCTGCTGAGCTCGCGGCTGTGCTGCTGTTGTCTGAAGCCGTCTGCTGCCAGCTCGGTATCGCCGCGTCTTTTGGTCCTGCCATGGTGTTTCTGGATTGCGCGTATAGGTTATAACGTCGGTGTCAGACTGCCGTAGCTCCCAGTCTTCCTATTTCTACCCTTCTGCCTGTATTTTGGTTCTTCGCTCGTCTTCTCGTGTCTTCTTCTCGTCTCGTCTTTATATGAAAAGCAGGAGAAGCTTCAAAGCAGCTTTTTACCTCGGCTCGAATGTTTGGTATGGTAGCGGTAATATTACAGTAATACTTTCCTCTCCGCAAAAATTCAGCGACGACTAAAGTACTTTTATAATTTACGAGTACGAAGAATACATCACTAAATGCCTGATTTTGGCAATTTTCAACCTCAGAGAAACTCGAAGAGCGAAAGGATGCAAAAGCCGCAGACTTGATATCTTGCAATTTCTGGAGGATAGAAGGCCCAGAGGCGTAGTCAAGCTGCTTTGGTGACACTGCCCTGCGGCCAGAGAACACCCCCTGGCTTGCGATTCGCGGCAGGCTTACTCACAGTTTGGTGGCGGACGAGCGGCCTTCGTCTTCTCCCGGCGCATCCCCCCAACGACGGACGGATCAGATCCATGACCAGCACAGCGAGAGACCAGTCAAGCGTCTCCGCCAACAGGAAGAAGCTCACTGCCGGTCCAGCGCTCGTACGACTACGACACGGATCCAGCAGCGATGCCAGCCGCCGTTCATTCATAGGATAAGGATAACTAGCAGGTAAGGCAGGCCGATGCACATATAGCACACCTATATTCGTATATATATGCCCTGAGCAAGAAGATTCCTCTGATTTACCTGCCGTCTCCCCACTGCCTCTATCCACTGGAACTGCGTCCTGTCTGCTCCCTTTTCTTTTTGGCCGTCCTGGCTGGCTGGGAGTTCCATATCCTTCACCAACCATCCAACAACAAATGCCAGGATGGCCACGCTGAAATGGGGTTTGCGAGGATAGACGGGCATGCCAGCGGCCTCTTTTTAATTATTTGGCAGATGAAGCTCCAGTCGGGCTCTGATGCTTATAGTTACTGAAGGTGTCTTGCTGCCTTCTGCCCTTGTTTTCTAGACTAGAGAAGCGGTCGTGATATGCATCTTCCCTCTTGCTGCCTTTCCGCGGAAACTCCAACCTGCAGTAGAGAAAGAGATATTCACCGCGGGTAGAAGTCGCCGCCCCTCTATATATCTTTTTTTTTTTCTTTGCATAACACATCGTCTTTTCTTCTTCTTCTGCTTCTTCCTCTCCCTCTTCCCTTTTTTCACCGTCAACACCCATCGTCATAGAGGATAGCGAATCACCCCTGTCAGCAAGCCAATATCAATATACCCAAGATGCCCTCCACTCGCTCTCTTCGCTCTCGTGCTGGTGTCACCAAGTTAACTATGGATGCAGACTCTATCGGCGCGGCGTTAAGGACGAGGCGCTCTACAAGTAATAGATCTACAACTATCACCACAGTGACCGTTTCTCGGTCACCATCTACATCTCCTGAAGGAAGAAGGAAATCAATTCGACTTACCGTCAAAATGCCTGCAAGCAAGCTCCGTGAAGTGACAAATGGAGAAGATGATCTCGACAAGCCTCGTAACATCTTCACAGAGAATGTCATCATGACAGGGCCAAGGAACAGTCGATCCAAGAGGAAAGTTGTGGAGGTGGACTCAGATGAGGACGACGATCCCTCGGACATTGGAGACGAGGAAGATGAAGAAGATGATGAGATTGATGCCGAAGGTGATTCGGACCTGGATGCTGATGGTGAACCCGATATCGATGCTGAGGGCGATATCGATATGGATGATGCTCCGCCCGTATCTCCTATCGCCAAACAGGCGGCTTCCAGGCCCACTGTTACAGTCACTCCAGCAGCTGCTACAAAAGTGAGAAAAACAGATTCAAGAGCTGCTTTAGAAGACGAAGAAGAAGAAGATGAGGAGGAAGGACTCTCTGAACTGGAATCCGATAACGATATTGGCGGACAGGATGATACCTTGGGAATTGAGAGTAACGATGACGAACCCGAGGAAGAGGAGGACGAAGAGGATGAGTCTGATGAAGAGCTCATGGGTGGAAGCAGGTCAAGCACCCCCGACCTGAGTAAGATGACTAGACGACAGCGTGGCCGTATCGAGCTTGGAGGCGATTTCTTGCAGCTGCCAATGGGTATGGGTCACTCCTTGCAAAGTAACCTGTCTTGTGCTAATATCAATGTACAGAACCACAAGTCAAGAAACACCTAACTGCAGAAGAACACGCTATGCGTCGTGCAGAGATGGCAAGAAGAAGGAAGAATCTCAGCGAAAAGCGCAACGAAGAAGAAAAGGCATATAAGCACAAAACCTAACATCAACCCTGTTCTCAGAAGCTAACAACTCTTTAGATGGATACTATAAACAAACTGTTGAAGAAACAAGCCCCCAAACGCCGTGGCAAGATAAGTGCCGCTGAAGCTGCTGGAGAAAGCACTCCTGGTCAACAAGAACCCCAGGAACCCGAAAAGCCTGACCCCACGATGATTAGATGCGTTATCAACCGTAATGGCTACCGCATCGGGGTTCCAAATGAATGGCTTGGTACTCCTGCCGGCAACATTTTTGGTAACCCAACTGGAACCCCTGCCACTCATACCGGAAAGCTTGTTGAAGAGATATAGCTATCTATCTTCCCTATCCTGGCTTTTGTCTTTTCTGCTCATTCGAGAATCTTACTGGATACAATGTTTGTGAGTGGTATTAAGACTGAGATACCAGTTACTGCTTTGGGAGTACGGCGTTCAAACATTGACTGCAAATTATTACGTTGTATTAATTTAGTTCGTGTCATTCAAAATTGTATGAGTATCACCGTGAATATTTACAACAGTAGCTTCACATAGCGTACAACCGCGCATCATACAATGGCCGCGCCATCTCTCTTCAGATCATGACCCATTCTTGGTATTATCAGCATCATATACCCATGACCCTTGAATTAAACCAGGGCTCGGACACCAGTGCCAGAGCTAGAGTCAGGGCTATTGCTTGAATAAAACTCCTTCCAATGGATGAGCCCATGCTATCCTGACTTTTTACCGTCACTTCCACAAAATGGAAGGGCCCGTGTGCTTTGGGCCTTTAGGCGGCTGAATTTCCTGTCGCATCACCCAATCTCTATTCAAAAGCGGAATAACCGGCTTTAATCAATCATCCAAATGGCTGTTCATTTCTGTTGCCCTGTTTTATCCGTTGTGCTATTTCCAGTCCACCAATTATATATCTGTCGTGTATACGTAGGCTCGGTTTCCTTTGGCCTGGTGCGGATATTAGCCAGTATAACAACTAAATAATGATACTTTTGTTTAACACATACAAAGTTCCTAGCGTTTTCTGGGTCTCTCGCTCTTGATAAGCGGGTTTAAAAACCATGTAACCTATCGAGTAATATGATATTAGCAGCTGTCTATCAGCTTCAAAATTGACGGCCTATTTCACCATTGAAAATCCCCAAGCCAACAGCCAAAGCAACAGGCAACAGTCCCGCTTTCCCGGACATCCTTAGCTATATATCAAGCTTGTCTGCCGGACGATCCTCGCTCCCGCAAATAGTCCGGCGTCGTCTCCTTGAGCGATGAATTCTTCATTATTTCGTTTATTCGCATTCGAAAAGTCGAATTTCGTGAAGTTGAGTATATTACATAAGCAGATATCTGCCACTTTAAGTCGCGTCGAACGCGCTTTTCGAGCTTGATGGAGAATCAAACTTCGACCTTGCGACTTTTCGACCTTTGACGCCGTTTTGCTGCTCTTGATGGAGTAAAAGGGATGGGGTGCTGCAAATGGAACAATGGCGTGAACGCGGATATGTTCCCGACTCAGACGAAGGAGACGAATTTGATAGCCAGGAGTTGCTCGGTGGTATTGGTGGTGAGCTGGTGATTGCTGAGGATGACGGCACACATATCGAGGAAATCGGGTGTGAGATTCCGCAAGATGATGATAGACGAGAGGATAGTGTCGAAGAAGAAACGCAAAAGGTAGATGAGGGTAAAATATTTGACAGTTCTCAGCGAACACATGTCCCGAGCGAGGAGGATCTTGATACCGACCCGCTACAGGAATATCAGACTGTATTGCACGCTTTTCTGAGCCAGAGCAACAAACGAAAACAGAGCCCTGATGGCCCTGAAAACCCAGAGAACACACTCTCTCAGCTGCAACCGCCGTCGTCCCCGGATGAGCTACAATTTGAGGAATTCCGTCAGCAGCCACCGTCTACCCCTCTCGCCAAAAAGACTGAAGTGCCGGACAATGATATCCCTTTTGAAAGTCTGAACTCATCCCCATTGTCATCTGTACCACCACTCTTAGAGTCTCCTCGGTCTGGAGAAGCGTCACTGGCACTCCCACAAAATGATACGGAACCCCAGCTGCCACAACAGCAGGAAACTGTTCAAGTCAACGACAGGGACATTGACATGACTAACGCTGGTCTTTTGCAATGGCAGAACCAAAGCCACCGGAGGGCCCTGAGACAGCGAAATGCAATCCAGTTGCATCCTTATGTGTTGGAGAACGCTCAGTATCGGTCACTTTTGAGGAATAGGGGTCTGCAGCCTGTACGGATTCCTAATAGTGAACCGCGGCCTCAAAAGGCCACAGGAGATAGTCAAAGCTTTGAGTCCCAGGATGAGAACGTTCCTCCGTCAAGTAGCCCTCTGTATCTTCCGCCTTCCTCGCCTGACATATATGATCAGCCGGGTTTGAGCCAGTCACTCAGTGATCGTGATACAACTAGCCAAAGAGACGAGCTAAGACGTCTATATGATACCAATTCCCGACTTCGCTCAGTCAAGCCTAACCAGGCAGGAAGTAAACGACGCAAGCTTTCTCATATAATAGAGAATCGTCGTTCTGGGAACTCCTCCCGAAACGCAGGGAACGGGCCCCAGGTTATAAATACCAGCTCCAAATCCAAACAACAGGACGATCTACAAAAATTATACGACATCTTTGACGTACCTCCTTCTCCTCCTTCGTCTGGAGAGGGGTCTTCCGCCCTTCCAAGGGATCCAGATACTTTTAGATTTCCCCTGGGATTTACTCCTGCCCAGTCTAAGAATCAGCTGCAGACTCCAGTATCCGACAAAGTAACGCAATTAGAAACCCCTGATGTCATTTCAAGTGATTCTCCATCAATCATTGAGCGTGAGGAGGAAGATGTTACAATCATAGCAGAAGAGCCCGTGGACGAATCTTTATCTGATAGCCCTGAAGAGGAATCCTTTATGATTCGACAGATACAGCGACGGATAAAGGGGGTCCTGCCTGCTTCCTTTGCTAGGCTTGACCTTGGGATGCACGAGGAGTATAAGAGACAAGCTGCTGAGAGGGAACGTCGAAGAGTATTGAATCGGGAACGGAGGGCCGGCAAAGGGGTTGCGCAACCCGTATTGCGGCGGGCAAGGGTTGAAAACCAGCAGGAGGCGTCTACTCGTTCAAATCCTTTCGACCTGTTCAGCGATTTCGAGTCTGAGGATGATGGGACGCCAACGAGATCACCGCAGCAAAAGGAACGAGAATTGCGCGAACAAAAACGACTTGAACACCATTTTGGCTTATTTGACGATGAAGATGATATCCCAGAAGATAATCGAATTGATTATATGGCTCCCCCAGTTTCCCGTCGATCAACTTCGAAGAAATCTTCCAGGGGAAAACGCAAAACGCAGTCCTCAGAACCAGTTGATGGCGAACTTAGGTCAAGCTGGCAGTCGCAGCCTCAGAGGAAACGGCAGACAAGAATCACAGATACCATAAGCAATCAGCGAAAATCAAGGCCCAACAAACCTCGAGCACCGAAGTTGGGTATCTTAGATTCGGAGGATGTTAGGAATCAACATGTGAATACACCGCCACAGTTCTTAAGAGTTGCAGCCAGGCAAGCTCGCTCACGTAGAGATAAGGGGCGTCGAAGCCCATCTCGCAAAGTATTGAAACTAGCCACGAAGGCTGATACGCACGATGCAAACGCTGCATTGCGTAACTGGAGATCAGGAAAATATCAACCAGTCCCTAGTATAACCTCCGCACGCCCGAGGACGATACCTAAGTCTCAAACAAGTGTCCAACCTTCGTCAACCGCTTCAGGCGTTGAATCCCCGGCTGGTAACCCAGCTAGAAGGCCCGCATCCATACCTGGGGAAGTTGCCGAACCCATAATCATTGATGATGACGATAACTCGGCAGGGAATTCAGCCCGTACCAAGCCAATTAAAAGACAGCAAAGTTTGAAAAACAGTTGGGTAGTCCAACGTCCATATGGTATATCATCCCTTCATAGTCAGATTCCCCGGCCCGCGCAGCTAGATATTGAGGATATTCCCACCACCCTTCCTGACCGGCCATCTACATTCCGCGGTACCCTCACAGCTCTTCGCAAGGCATATAAAACATCATCTCAGCCGCCAACTTTGACAAGATTCTTAAATGAACCGCAACAGCTACAGTTACGACAACATACAGTAGAAGCTCCTGCTTCTCTTCCACAAACTGCCCCAAATCGTTCTGCCAAAGAACCAGGAAAACGCCGAATAACCAAAAAGAAGCGCGAGCCTAAACATATCAATGTCGAAACCATTGAATATCGCCAACCCCCTGACTTTGATAACGTAATTAGTGACACAGCTTCGTTCGCACACCCTGAAGAAGATGACCTAATTACCCTTCCTGGTTTACATCGTCCTGAACGGCCATACAAGCTTGACTTCGATACCCATCCACTCTATACAGGTACATATTACCACCAGTCAACCTTCATTGGAAGTGGGAAATTTTCACAATCTCTACGTCTATCTCAAGACTTAGATGTTGACCGTGGACATTCCACTATTCAACATGTAGATAAAATCTACAGCTGGAGTTTTTGGAATGAGATGGTCTCTTCAGAGTTAGGAGATGTATTTGCTTTCATAGCCTCTCACACTAACTCATTAACAAACGATGCGAGAGCTATGCCCACTTCTGCTCCAGATCAAGTGCTGAGACTATACCGGGATATTATTTGCTATGTTTCAGAGCATCTGAGCTTCATAGACCCCGTTGATCGTATAAATTTCGTGTCCAGATGTACTGGTTTTGTTTCTCAAATAACCGAGACATTTATATCTAGCCCTGACCCTGAAGCAAGTGTAACTGCTCTTACAGCGGGGATTGAGATGTTCAACCTGGTGTTTTTGAACCAATTGTTACAGGTCTCAAAACATGAAACTATGGACTTGGCCAGGGCTCGACCCGTTGTTGAGCTGATGAAGCTCTCCGGACAACGGATAATGGATATTATCCTAACCCCTGTTGGTGTACAAAACATTCAACAATTCCTGGAGGATAACAGAAAGCTGGAAAAACGTGAAACTGGAATTCGAGATGAATATCCGTTTGTGGATGCACTTGTGATCGCTCAACGCATTCTCCAGCAGACATCCATCAAGGACATGGGCATTGAAGCTCGGTATTTGGATCGGGTTATGGTTCCTGCGCACCATAGCATTAAAGACCTAGAACGGGCCTGGGAAGCGATTTTCATACTGCTCCCTTTCCAAGAGATCGATGAACTGGGTGTTTTCCGATCTGGGCTACGGTTTCAACTACAAAATGACCACTGGGCTGTTGTCAAACAGTTGATTTCCAAAATTTTGGAGTCATACCGGTCAAACCCCAAGGAGCAGTGGATCTCGTTAAACCATTATTTGCGAACCCTCCTGCATCGTTGTTTTATTCTTATCAAATGCTGGGGCTGGCGACATTGCAAGCCTATCCTCGAGATGCTCTTTGATTTTTTTACTGGAAACTCGCTGCATGACCTCGAGAAAGAACCAGCGCATGGATCTCCCTGGTTTCTTGACCAGCTTGATTCGGACCCAGTGCTTGAAATAGAAACGTCCGACAGCTGCTTCCACATGTTCTTGAAAATTATTGCGGTGGGGTTCAGGTATTTGAACAGTTTACTTGAACCAAAGAAGATTCTCAACTTAGTTTGGCGTCTGCTACCTAATCATGGCCGAACATATCCCAAAGAGAAACCCCTACGCGTGGAAGATTTGAATGCGTTGAGAAATCACCATGATCTTCTCTGTGCGTTGTATTGCTGTGCGCCAAAGGGATGTCGACCTCACCTAACTACCATCCAGCGTTTAGTGCATCCTCCTACTTCTCATAAAGATGCATGCAGCATTAACATCCACTCTTGGTCAAGGCTGGCCAGGTTCACACTGATCAAGGATGGAGATACACCAGACCTTGGCAAATTTGCAGAATGGCACGGCGATTTTACCACAGATATATTGAAGTTACACTCTCAAGCTCGGAGTGAAATAGAAATAGAGGCCAGTTCTGCCACTTTCTTTCCTCGGCAATACATTGAAGGCGCCATTGCGAAAAATGAGAGACACGCCGAATCCCTAATAAGCGATGCTCTTGTGTGTATGAAGTCGGCTATCGATGCGACAGGAGATGTTGATCAGGCAGGGCTATTAATGGAGAAGATGCCTCTTGGAAGGGTATTTGGACTTTTCAATCCCACGGTGAAAAGGCGAGATGGGGTAATTTGCCAGGCTTTGGATGTTTTGAAATCCTTCACCAAAGCTGACAATAGAACAGCTGCTACGGTTAGTACTGTCGAGGATCCAGATGACCCATCGGAAAACAATGATGAAAGTCAAGATGATTGGCTTGATCTGTGCCAGGAGCAGCTGGAGGTGTCTAGTACCGGCTCATCGTATCTGAATCGTACAATTGCACCTGCAATTTCTCATTTTGTTTCGACCTGCTTTGAAGTAGATCAGACTCCCGACGATTCAATCCTGGCAAAGACGATCGATTGCTGGCTGGCCGTTGCTCAAATTAGGGTGAAGCATGGTATGCGGCAATGGAGCAGCTACTTCAATAGATACGACCAAGATTCCTGGCCAGCATTGAAGTCAACAGATCAAACGCGCAAGTTTATGCCGTATTTTATTTCGCGGTTGATTTTAAGTGATCCAACATCTTATGAAGAGTGCCGGTCTCATATGCTGACTTACTGGGGCACCTCACTTGTGGAACGGGAGGTATTCTTGAAATATCAACACGAGTTGACGAACGCCCTGCTGAATGAGGATCGCAAGAATCCTCTCTTCAGAAACCTACCATTTGCAGCCAGCGGAACAACTGGCAAATATGAGATAACGTTGATGGATTTCTGTCAACGACGAGTTTCCCTTATTTCCTGCGTGCTATTAAACATGCGGATGCACCTGCTTGAACTTCCGCCTGCCCAACTCAACGCTCCTAATGGATTCGGAGAAACATACCAGGAGATGATACGGGCGATGATGGCGACCATGAAACAAAATTCCGAGGAAGTTGGAAAGGCAGTAGTACCAGGTTCTTACGTTGATTTCGTCCATCGGGTTGTTGAGCTTCTACAGGTACATTCTGAAGATATATATCCGGTTGACAAGTACTTTATGGATCCAGCATCGTTCCCTCTACCGGCATCTGACCCAAACTATGTGGTTGCCAAACTCAAGAGATATGCAGGACGGTTATCTGGCGGCAGCCGGTTTGCAAAGCAGCTTGTTACTTATATCCAAGGCGTGTCCGAAAGAGCGGCTGTCGATGCACAGCAAAGTTATCTTGCTGGTCAATTCTACGAAGCCATGTTAGACGCGTCTGAGAGCGGAGGCTACGAGAGACCATCTCTCCGCTGCTTTCTTTTGCAATGCGTTATTCCTGAATATGTTGCGGTGTCAGTTAGCAATCCAACAGCGTGGATTGTAGCCCGTCCGCTTATCCAGGCTACGACTCGCGTCTTCTCCAATTTAGTAATGTCTGTTGACTGCACTAAACAGGACGAGATTGACATTGCTATTACCTCAATTACAGCATATTTCGGCGCTGTCTACATTGCCATGCAACATGCCATCAATGATCCAGGTCAATTACAAGAATCACCTGTGCTACTCACTCTCGCATCCCTTTTCGAGAGCATAATAGCCTCTCTTGCTATGGTGGATTACCTCGACCGACTGGGCCAGGAAGCAACTGATATGTTATCATATGTTGAATTTTTCGGAAAATTTGCATTATTTGGGCTGTCTACTCTCCTCGATCCTCCAGCTACCACGGTCCCATACCTCCGTGATCTCGCCCACTCACCAGACTCTCAAATTGTCTGCCCTCCAGCCTTCTTCACTGAGACTCGGAACTTTGCAGCCCGCGAATTAGAATCATGGCTCGAAGACAACTGGGCAGTACATGAAGGGATGTATTTTGTCCGACGCGGACAACAGTATACAAAGATTGATGTCAACCCCGGCACCTTATCAGTTGAGCTTGCAAAGACGGCATTCATACAGACCGTCCAGGCTCTTTTCGGCGCCATAGAGACACTACAGCTTTTTTAACGGGTGTCAATTCTGCACTTTCCTAGCTCCTGATTTCTACTATTCTTTCAATTTTAGCCTTAACGACGTGACGATGCATTTGGGTTTGTTAATAGCGGTAGATGAGAGACTTAAAGATAATGTATGTTCATTGGTTTTGAAGACGGATAAGATGCTCTGGTAGGAAGCGGTAAATTTCAAATCAATTTGATGAGCTGCCCTTGACATCGCGGCCTGCTCTAGAAGTAGGTAAACTATTGAGCGCCAACATGGATGACGCTCCCCACAATACTGAAAGAACAAACTCCAGACAGCCATATGTTTGTTTATTGGGTATCCGACTCGAACATAGAAGGGCAACAGGGTATCCCAGCCATGAAAGAAAAGAAACGAGAGGAGTACATGTACGTAGTAGAGAAACGGAGAGAGAGGGAACTCGTAACACATCAAGAAAACAGCGTAACACATTTCATCCAGAGCGCAGGGAACGACCGTCAAGGCGCGTTAAGAGAATCCTCCGTTGGAGGCCTGGATACCGAACCACTATGGCTGTTTGAGCGTAGGTGCAGCCTATTTCCGGAATTGAACGAAGACAGTCCAAGGACCTTTTTTACTGCATTGCTGACGCCAGACAGCCTTCTTCCCTTGCCATCCCGCATTTCACCATGTTCATTGGCATTGGCATTGGCACTGAGACCAGTGTTGACAGCCGGCTGCTTCGGCCTTTTGATAACTGGGACATCCTTTGTTGGCGTTGGCTTTGGGGGCCATTCGCCGTTTGTCTTCCACCCCTGGACGAGGGCTCGGGTCATATGAGAGAGGTTGATAGGCACGGCGGGTGTGTTCGACTGAATGACGAGTCTGCTGTAGATTGCCGGATAGACATTGGGAGTGATGGCAGCTCGTAGCATGTTGGAATCAGGAATCAGGGGTCCCATGATGGGCACCAGGCACTCATCGTCGTCGTCCTCTCTTTCCTTTGTGTCTGCTGTTGCGGCGGCCTGACAGTCTAAGGCGGCCTTTGTATCCAATGAGACGGTAAGCTGCCCTACATTGTCCCTTGTAGGTGCATTATCGGCCGGTGGCTCCGACGGCTTGACCTGAGCGGTGGCCGAGGCGTTGGACGCAGGCCGGGAGAGGGTATATTGCGACTCGGTATCAACCAGGTCTGTATCGTAGCTCCCGTTATAGCTCTCCTCGCTGCTTATAGATTGCCTGTACGCCTCCAGATTCACCTTTGCACCGCTCGCAGCAACGTCAGCAGACCGTTCAGGCGCCTTTGCACCCGTCCAGGCGTCCCGCCTTGCCGTCCAGAGGCTCAGCCCTTCGTTCCACTTCATCTCGTCCTCTTGTATCTTGCGGCGTTTTCTGCGTCTGTCCGATAGCCCCCGCGCAACGGCCTCAGGTGACTCAAACCTATACGGATCCAGTCCCTCAGGGCCATCCAGTCCATCTTCCCACTCTGAACCTGAGTTGTCCATCTCCCGGTGTCTCCACGCTATCTCACGTGGCTCCTCTGGATCTTCTACCGGTGCGCCCACGGCAGCCCGCGGGGTTTGCGGTTCGGCAGCAGCGGCAGCAGCAGGTGTCGGCGGCGGGGGATAAGCCCAGTCATTCCGGACGACCTGGAGGAGGAACCGCTTCGCCTCCCTGGCTGCCGCGTCTCTGGTTTCTATGGTCTTTGTGACTGAGCTAGGCGAGTCGGCAGTGCGGCTTCTGCGATGCAGGCTTGCAAAGACAGAATTCGACGGCACGGGGACAACTGGATTGGGAGCAGGTAAACCGCCAAAGCTATCCATGGGTGTAGACGAGACGCCAGTAGCTGCTCTGGTGCGGTGTATCTCGGTGCTCTTGTGCTGTTGTGTGGAGGTGTGTGTGAAGATGTTGGAGAAAAGCAGCAAGGATGTTTTCGACCAGCGACGCAACGCCTAGGCGGGAATATAAATAACTAGTTATCACCAAACACCACCGACGAAGGAACCAGAAGCCAGGAGAAATAATACGCAGCAGCTCGATATCGCCCAGCACTGCGGTCGACCCGTTTTACGTGCGAGATGTCATCCAAGACGGCCCGGCGGTCGCGAGATCCCAGGTATTCGCCGCCCAAGAGAGCCAAGCAGGTCGGAGCCAGGTGAAAGAGCCCGAGGAGACGAGAGAGACGCTGCATAGGCGAATGGCTCGCTTGCTGCTGCTCGTTCGTATCGGCCAACTCGACGGACAGCAGACAGAGGGGCGTGGAGGGGCCAAAGTGGTGAGATTGTGGCTTGACTGCCGGCTTGGACAATAACTAGTTATTGAGCAGGTTGACTGACGCCTTGCCCTGCAGGCCAAAAGTTGCACGAGAAAGACGGCAGAGCGCGAGCAGGGGCGCCAGGGGGTGTTTATGTTCCTCGATATATACGCAGAGACAGGCAAGACGGCGGAGACACCCTTGCTGGTGGCCGTTATAAGCTTATGCCTAGGATGTTTCGTGGATATCAAAACCGCATCTCGAAATGTTTCCTTACTACTACTGCATGGGAGATCCCGACGGAGGATCAAAGCATGGTTCCCTGGAGACTCAATGCAAGATTTGTTTCTATTGTGCGCTATAGATGCTCCTTCGAGTGCGAGAAGATGGGCTCTGTTGCTCGATCTGCCAGTGTCTGTTATATCCTACAACCACCGGAGAATATCGCGGCTGCTAGACTATCCAAGACTCCTTCTACCCGTGCCGCGCCCTGATCGACCATGATACACAAGATGCAAATCCCAGAAGTTCACCGGGGCACCACTGTTTCGATTACTGTTTCGCAGATCGCAAAAGCGGCGGCATCCAGCAGGCTGTCAGGCGACTCTGCATGGCCGGTTGCTGTTGGTCAATCCCTGGATTAGAATTTGGGCCAGACGAGAGAACTCCTCAGCCAACGGCTAGCCTTGTCTTTGCCGCCATGACAGGTATTAATAGGCACGGCCGAAGAGTCCGGGCTTATTCTGACGCCCAGAAATCGTACGATTTGGTCTCGTCGTCATACGATTTGACTTGAATACTTCATAAGCTCTTGGCCCATTGTCCGACGGAGCTGGCCTGCAGGGTTATGTTTATTTGTTCACGGGGATACGGCCGAGTGGTCTCGAACTGATGGCCATAACCGAGTGGTCAAAATGGATCCGATGGCATACACGATATCTTCCTGGGGCAGTCTAATGACTATTTACGAGTTGTAGGGTTACTCTTTGGCCAATTCGATCTATACAATGGTGATAGCACAGGCGAAGTCACAACTACCCAGTAGAGGTCAATTGAGTCTATGAGGCTATTTTAAGTCCAATTTAGCTGTTCAGTAACAGCTTACAGTATATTGACATTGGTCCATCAATATTATTACCCCAGCCGACACTAATTCTTACCCTAAAGTGGTATCTGATGCTTCCAACATCAAATACCAGGGCTAGGTTTGATTTTAACAAACTAAAATGGATCTGCCTATGACCTATTCTAATATCACCTTTGCCTGGCAAACCACCGGATATACCCTCTCCGTTAAAAGACTCTCCTGCTCTATTCAGAGGCTCCGGCTATATCATCCCTCAGTTAGTCCACTTTTTTATTATCAATCTCAATCTCAATCTCACTCCGTTTGGTATTTCTATTACTGGCGTGGAGTTACCTTTAAATGAGTCCTTCAGCTACAAGTGAAGCCTTTGCTTCCTTCCACTACTCAACAGAACGACAGGGACCAAATTATTATACAAAAGCTCCAACTAAATATCCTTCAGTTGGGCCACTATTGTTTCTTAGAAATCAGTCACAATTTCACCCAGTTTGACATTACCACCCCCTGGCGATAGGGGAACTTTAAATGAGTATTCGCCTAGAAGTGTGGCCTTTTCCTCTTTCTGGCTGCTCAACAGAGCGTCAGGATCTGAAATGATAACTCTCTCAAATAACTAGCTCTGCTACCACTTCTCTCCTGGCATTCTTCAGTCCTGTTTCTTATTTTACTAAATTCTCTCACAGGTTCTTCCATTTTTTACCAACCGGCAGGCAAGTTATAGTAACTTACCAACTCAATAGCCATGGTTCAACGCATCCGGAATACAGCCAGTCTTGACTGTCGCTTGAAAAAATTGACTTTGACAGCAGTTTTTGGAGTTCTTGGAGTTCGCTCTAGAAGTGTCCGTCTTGCGCTGGTTCTTTTCTGCTTTCTTGGACAGGATGACATTTCTCTAGCCCTTTGCGCTCGCGGAGCCACTACTCGAAAACGTTGGGCAGACTCTAGCGGTATCGACGAGACTGAGGCAGACCTCGATTTCGGGCTTGCCCTCCTACTTGCAGACTCGACAGCGTTACTGCCTATACTGCATGAACTTCAACTCGATGGGATTATCTCAATCAGCCCTAGCAACGCCTTTCGCATGGACCCGGTTTATTCAACTAAGATTTTAGCGGCATTGCCTCTAGAGTTGCGTCATCTCTGGAGATTAAAGGCTCTGCTCTTTGCGTCTCAAACTATCCCCTGGGAATATCTTGAGCCTGAGTGTGTATGCCCTAAGTTATGGATACATATTACAGCTACTAACTAGTTTCAGACCAACCGATATGTCTACAGAATTCGCACATTTGCAGCACACCTTGCTTGAGATACAAAATAACGAAAGATTATTGGGCTCTAGATTCGAATAAGAAGGCTGAAGTGATTTCCAGCTTACTCGAAGCGTCTAGATTCACAGACGTCGAAGGTCGTTTGTTCGCTATTGCCAACGCTAAGGAACTTATGATTGGACTAAACAGCCGCTACCTGAAATATTATGTTGCATATAAGGAGTCTCTCGCTCTTCGTCTCACAGGGGATGTGGCCCAGGCTAAGGAGGTCCTCAACTCTATCCTCCCTATCGCGAGCCGATATTCATCCTCACGCAACGTCAAAACGCATTCAGCACGTGGACACATCCTCATCCAGCATGCACTGGATTATTCCCAAGCCAGTGAACTTGATAAGGCCATAGAATTGTTAAAGGGCTGGGAGGCGATGAGTCGGCATCCTAGTCCAATCGAGTCTACCGTATTATTTCGAAAACATCTCCTCATGGGCGAACTTCTCCGGTGTCGAGGAGGATTCAACGAGTCATAGTCACATCTTCAAAGATCAGAGCGGCTTATTAGTATTCAACCAAAACTCTGCTTCACTCCATACCGCACTGATCTCTTTTTCAATATCGGCGGCACCCTGATAGAACTTGATGATTATACCTATGCCGAAAGCCAACTTAGAAAAGAACTTCTCAGACAAGCTAAGGAGAAAGATAAGGTCGCACCTCTTCTGAACCTCACACTAGCCGAATCATTCTTCGCTCAAGAACGCTATGCCAAAGCACAGCGTTTCAGGCGCATATTTCCGAGAGGGAAAAGCTACATGTCTTAATTCTATTGGCGAAAATTTTTCATGCTAGATCTGACTGGAGGAATACATATAATCACTGGTATACGGCCTTGCGTAAGGTAGCTCAATGCTTTCCAACCTACGATCATATTGCAAGGGTAGCTCTCGAATCTCTCTACGACATAGCGCGCCGTCTGGGACTTCATAGTTCTCAGCTCAAGTTTGAGGAGGCACTAGCGGAGTTTGGAAGTATGATAGACTCATTGGAAGGACGGCATTGGATTGCCGGACTGGATCTATGGCTGGATAGTTTCCCGGGGTCACTCACATCCGCACGAGCCGCTTACTAGGCAACTATTGAAACTATGTGGTAAACGAGTTGATCAGCTCTATACTGCTCTAATGTCACTTAATAACAATCTCTTGGGTGGCTGCCCAGTGCACTTCATGTCACATTCTTCGAAATCTCACTAGCTTTTCTAAAGTAGTGACAACATAGAGTATCTCGTCCGGTAACTATAGAGTAGTTCGCCCCAGAAGCTACTAACTAGTTAGTTATTTAAGATTAAGGTATGCTCCACCCAATGTGCGGCCCGCATAGCTTATTTTCTGCCACTTGGGCTTCATGTCAGATGCTTATACGGCAGATGGTAGTAATACCTCCATCGGTGCTCTTTAAATGCCTTATCTACTTGAAAATGGTTGAAATGGACACGGGTGTTGTCCTAATTTTTCATATATATTTTGGAAGGTAACACATAGCCTCAAAAACCCAGCATGCATATGCACACCCATGGTCAAGATACCCACTCTCCGTCCAAGTTCACATCATTGAAGCATCCGATAGGTCAACGAGGGCACATTTCAAGGGGGGTAGGTCGGAGTTCCAGCCCTGCATAATATAGCTGAATCTGATTGGGGTTGACCGTGTCTGCCTGGATGGCGGCGTAGCTAGTAGCATGGGAGCAGCACGCCTTACTACACTCAACGAATTGAATAGCAAAGCAACATCTATCACACTCCCCCTGTTGCATGGAAGTGCACTGCCATGAGTCATAGAAACCTTTATGAG
This sequence comes from Trichophyton rubrum CBS 118892, assembly GCF_000151425.1. Taxonomy (NCBI): domain Eukaryota; kingdom Fungi; phylum Ascomycota; class Eurotiomycetes; order Onygenales; family Arthrodermataceae; genus Trichophyton; species Trichophyton rubrum. The sequence continues at coordinate 2,051,378 of NW_003456426.1, read as the reverse complement.
CCAGGCAGACGCCGCCTCGGACAGGAATTGTACTTATAGATTGGAGTATAAAAGGCCAGCTTTCTACCGTGAAGACGGGCTTCCAATAACCACTCAAATCGTCTTTACATGCCCATCAATCCAGACAGTACTCATCCTGTTACTGCTATTATAGCTGAGCCAGTCGACGATGTGTATCCAGGAAGACCAGGTCTTTCATACTTACAAATGTGGCTACAAAGGCCCGGATAACGAAACGGCGCAAATATATCCCTGCGATGAAGCCAATTTTTGTATAAATTCTAGTAAATCCCTCCGTCTGTAGCTGTCAATTAGTAACTACTAACTGGCTGGCTGATAAGCTCTATTCCGCAACCAACAAACTAGGCAGTAAGCTCGTCAATTGAGCCTGGAAGTTAACCAACTAGCTAGTTAGTTAACTACTCCGTAGCGTAGTCCAGTTACTAACCATTAACTAGTTGGAGCAAAGGCTGAACCCCTGAGACCATAACATTAACAACACATATCAAGAACGACGACCCCTTAGTACTTGCAATCATTTGTTCTTGCAACAATCGACGTGGGAAATGAAGATGAGATATATCAAACCCCCAAACTATCCGGGCCGTCAGCTCGCAATGGGCTTGACAGGCGATATCCGTGCCGTGGACGAGTCCTATGTTGTCAAGCACCCGAAATCAGACCCTGACTCGTCCGAGGAAGCCCGGGTGTATAATGAGATGAAACTGGAGATGATGAACGTCGAATGCCGGATATATGAGCGATTGGGTCCGCACGATAGTATCATCCGTTATTATGGCCCTCTCGACGACTCTGGGGCAATAAAATTGGCATACGCAAAACAGGGCGACCTCGAAAAATACATACCCAGACACGAGATGCCCTCCAAGGCAACACGAATAGCCTGGATTCGGTCTCTGATAGAGGGTTTCTTCCACATCTATTCAAGCAAGGTGCTTCATCAGGGCATCAAACCAAACAATGTTCTTGTCCCCTATGGCTCAGTTAAAATCATCGACTTTGCCAATGGAGAGATCTTCCCGCCGGATACAGGCATGGAGAAAGTCTACACAGATGACCCTTTCGCGAAGGGAGACTTATGCGGAATTGCCGGCGTGATCTACTCTGTCTCTGCATGGAGAGTATTCCATTACGAATATTTCGAGGACAACCGATTCCCGCGGCCAGATGAAATTTCTAATACCGAAGCCTTGTTGTACCGAGATATTATCGACAAATGCTGGAGGAACGAGTATCATTCTATTCGATCACTGTACGAGGATTTCCAGAAACATGAGAAGGAGGTTATTACTCCGGACCTAGAGAAGGACGGGAAGCCCCGGATGGAGTTTATGCTGTGGTTCTGTGCTGTCCCATCTCTAACTCTTGCTTTCGAGTCGGCTTCTTTTCGCGGGATTGAGATGATACAGAGGGTGCCTGAAGGGAGTGGCTGCAGTTAGCTGCGATTTTGGATACGTGTATGAATAGTCAGGTTATTTGCAGGTCAACGCAAACGGTTTACTATTAAGATAAATCCTAGCTATGAGTAAACATAGAAAACAGTGTTATTTTTCTAATTGTTCATGAAATATTGGTACATGTCCTCTATATTTTCCCCCAACGGCCATGAAAAAGTAACTGACAAAGGATGATAAAAGGAAGTAGAAAAAGAAGAAGGATAGTATACAGGAGTATCAAACATATCAAGTTGGGGCTAATTTCGAACACGGCCAGTCTCAGCACCAGGGGCGTCGGCAGCGTTGGGAGCAGAAAAGCCTAAGCCGTGAGCCTTCTTCCGCCGTCCCTTGCGATCACCATATTTCTCGTCAAACTTTCTGATAGCAGTTAGGGATGACATATCTTCACTGATTGACGCGCTTATCTCTTCCATTGCCTTTTCGAAGTGTTCTTTACGCAAAGTGCGGTGCTCGGGATACTTGTACGGTTCGTCTCCCTTGTGCTGTGCAGCAATGTCATTCTCTTCTCGGACACAGGCCAGGGCAGCCGCAACTGAAAGGTTTTTCAAGTCAGAGCCAGAGTAGAATGGTGTCTTCTCGGCAATATCGGCTAGGTCTACACATGGCGCAAGACGTTCGTCCTTGAGATGGATTTTAAGAATGGCCAAACGGTCTTGTTCTGTGGGTAGATCAACGAGTAAACGACGGGGTAGACGGCGGAGCACGGCATCATCCAGGTCAAACGGCCGGTTTGTAGCTATCATAATGAAGGCAGAGAGGCTGTTCATGCCGTCCCACTCGCGCAGAAATTGATTGATGAGTTCTCGGTGGGAGGTGCGGTTACTTGCGCCTGTTCGAGAGCAGAAGATGGCATCTGCTTCGTCGATAAAGACAACACAGGGTGTGAGCTTTTTGGCAAGGGTGAAGATGGCACGGACGTTCTTCTCGCCTTCTCCCACGTACATGTCGTAGACGTCAGATCCGCTGATTTCAAGGACGGTAGCACCGCTCTCGCGAGCAACGGCTTTGGCAAGCATTGTTTTACCTGTGCCTGGAGGACCGTAGAGAAGTAGGCCGGGTATCTTGTCGGTTGCAAGGACACCGTATGTAAACGCCTCGGGCCGAATGAGAGAAAGGGAGGTAAGTGTCTTGAGAGCCTCCTTGGTCTCAGGTGGAACGTGGACATCTGCGAATGTAGTATTTATACCTTCTGCATCTACCACGCCATTGAGGAGCTTCTCTTCATGAGTATTGCATTTTGGTCGTAGTTTATTCCGTCTATCCTTATGGGCAGAAGGTTTCGACGGTTTCGCTTTATTCTGTTTTTCGCCTAGCCAGTCACACTTGACCTGATCACTTTTGCCTACCAGCTCAATACCCTTGGTAATATGGTCTAGTGTCAGGCTTTCGTCTGGTTGTATACAGCCAAGGGTAAGTGTGGAGATGCGGTGGACAAGGCTGAACGGCCAATATCCTGTATCAAGGCCCGAAGTTCGAACAAGCTCTTCCTCAAGCTCCCAGGGCAGGTCGTTGAGGAGGCTCTGACCAGCGGTTCCAGATTTCCTGAGTCTGGTCTTCAGCATAACCTTTAAATGTCGAATGTTGATATCGAGGATGCGCTTTTTTGCATCTTTGGCAAATATTTCTTCTGCAGCCTTTGATGACATTGCTGGAGGCACGACGATGGTTGAAGCACGCTGGTCGTAGTCTCTCGGAGTCAGTCTTGGGAAAGCTTTCTCATGGCCCTTGTCAGATTCCGGCTCCGACACAGTTCCGACGATAACTATCTGGTCGCCGCTGCGCCGCCGTCGCATGACGGTTTTGTGCAATAATGAGAGGAAGAAGGATCCTCCCCGGGTGTTAAGTAGGTCTTTATAGTCTTGTATTTGTAGGATGAGTGTTGGTTTCTTTGGCAAAGATGATGAGGATTGCTGGGATGGCGGAGTTGTGGGGGTGGGAGGTGGTATAGGGGTATTTTCAGCAGATTCAATGGGTTCGGTGGGCTCAGGGGTCGAAGGTGACTGTTCCTTTGCATGCTCAGCTTGCACACGCTTCCCCAGAGGCACATCTAATAGCTCATTGATCAGCCGCAGACATCGAACGTCCTCATCCGAGTCCATGCCTTCCTTGCGTTCACCACTGGGGAGGACCACCTTGGCGACTCCAAATGAGCCCTTGCCGCCAAAGAGAGACTGCAGTATGGATGGGTTTACCAAGCTTGAAATATCAGCGCTGATCTTGGTGACGGGGAGGGCAGCAGACTGGGAAGACCAGCGGTCCGACTCTTCATCTTCTATCTCCTCCTCTTCCTCTCTCTCCTCTGCTTCGTCCTCCATCTCTTTCTGCGTATGCCGTTGTCTCGGCCTGTAGACGTCATAGCCGAGCAGAAGCATCATGGAGCTAGACAGTTGATCATTTTCCTGTCGTTGCTGGCCATATAGTTCTGCAATATCCTGTGCATTCAGTGTGACGATGCTGGTATTCAGGTCCGTGGCCAGGCTCTTGACCACAGCATCAAGGAAGAGGATCCCGCCTTCACCAGGGTATTGTAAGACAAGATGGGGCTTTGCAGAGGCTGGATCATGGGCGTATCGAGCAGCAGGCAAGGTTAGACCGGCCTGTACAGCTGCTCTTAGCTCCTGCCATACCTCTGGGCTGAGGGTATATCGAGAGTCCGGGCTAGATGGCGAGGCATCATCTGGCTTTCCGGCGCTACCGTCATCACCTCCCTGGCCCTCACGGAGCTGGTCACCATCCTCGGCGTTCTCCTGTTTGCTCTTCTGGGAAATATGCACGTCCAGGGGCGGTAGCTGTGACTCCTGTGCGGACTGATCAGACAGCTTCATGTTCCGCCGGTGGAACCAGGCTGGTAACTTGATAGCTACCGGTTTAGCGGGTTTATCTTCCGTCTTTCGATTCCTCATCGCTCGTCGAGCGCCTGACCCGTACGGGCTGTAGCCCCTGGGTTTGTCCTTTTTTGCCTGGAGGCCGGGCTCCTTGGTCTCTTTCTCTTTCCCCTCCGGCGCCACAGCATTTTTGGTCTCTGATACCGGCGTCTCACCCTCAATTGGCCTGCTGTTGCTTACGGGCGTGTCAACCGGGTTATGCGGACCCTCTGGAGCCTCTCCGCGGGCGCTCGAGGTGTGAAAGGCGCGCGGATACCGGGCATGTCGACGGAGTCTAGAGCTGGCGGCGAGCGAACGGGCTGCTCCAGGGTGCCCGTAACGCACCGAGCGCAGAGCGCATTGCATTTGGGCGAGCATCCAGGGCAGATCTAGCACTGCTGCCACTGGGCTGGAGTGTTTCGAGTAGGTATTCGAGGACTCATCAGCGCTGAGCTCGCTGTCGTTTCTTTTCTTCTTTTAAGGTTCTTCATTTGCTTCCACCATTCGAGTTTGATCTGATATGCGGATATTAGTTTTTCCGTTTATGCTTATGGGATTACATAATCATATATATACTGAAAATTTTACAGCCCAAGCAAAGGCGCGAGAGAGATAGAAATTGAATATCAGGAACATTTTGGAGTAAAACGAGTCTGACTGAAGAAAGATCAATTCATTCACTAGCTATGCTATCTATATACGTAATGAGGGAAGAGACCTAATCTGCAACAGTCAGCGAGGAACAGCAAGCTGATCAAGAGCAAACAAGCGAGTATGGCGTGTATAAAGCAAATCAGACATCCAAGGAAGATAAAACGCTCAACGACACGTCGACTTATTAGGTTCATGCGACAGCTAGCGTGGAAACTGCGAATGTAGGAAAAAATTTCATCATAGAGTGCTGGTGTGTGGTGTGTGCACAAGTTTAGGGATAGCTTACCGTACAAGCTACTCTACTGCGAGCGTTCGACAGTAAACGCGGTGGCTGTGTGAGCTTCATAGAACCTAGCGAGGGTCAGCAAAGGACCATCCAGCGAGCTGACGCAGCAACGGCAGAGGGAGACAGTTCCAGTCAGACAGATATACTGGCAAGCAACAGATCAACCGGAGAGGGAAGATCCGCATGTCTCTTCAAGGGCGACTCAGAGAAGGTAAGAAGAAGGAGTTTGTGTCATCACGGAACCAGAGCACTCCGATACCACGTACCTCATCATATCTCTCTCACGCCACTGTCTTCATCTTCATCATCCCAACTTCAACGTCGACATCGTCGACTTTGTTGTTGTCGTTAAGAAGAAAGGAAAAAAAATTTTCTTTTTAAGCGCACGAAAAAAAAAGCGTCTCACGTGACCTTGGCCCAAACGGGCTAGCGCGGCCGTCCGTTTTGCCTCTTCGAAGTTTTGAAGTCGAAAGCAGCAAAGTCGACGACGACGACAGCGACAACGACGAAGACAGCGACGACGACGACGACGACGAAGACGACGTAGCGAAGAGACGAGAACGACACGGGCTGACCTTCTCGGCGTTGCTCTCGACCTGATGGTGTGCAGGCGGACCTCCTCGTCGCCGCCGTGCTCCTGATACGCCCTCTCGTTTTCCCGCCCCCAGCCTGCTGGAATCTGCCCCTTCAACCTCCGCCGGAGCGTCTCGCTCGCCCTCTGCTCCTCCTTGCGCCCGCCTCTCTGAGGCCGAAGACCGTCGAGGGAGTCTGTCGTGCGGCCGCTGGAGCCCCGTCTGCGCTGGATATCTCGCTTTTTTGGTCGCCGTGGGGGTCACTTTGCTCCGGAAGTATACTGTTGTTAGGGTTCCGTGGGGATTAGCCCGGCCGTATTATCGCGTCGATACACGCCGGATATCAGCAGAGTCTGCCTCTGTCGCGTGTTTCCCTGGTGCCCTCACAGTTCTGCTCGGTCTCCCAGGCGCCGTGGTCAATCGGAAATGATGATGGCGCAGCCGTTCCCTGCTCCTCAAGTCGGCATGGCGCACCATCCGGGCATGGTGCAAAATCACCCAATGGCCCCCGGCCAGCATCCGGCTGCCGCGCATCTCGCTGCCCAGGCACCTGGCGGAGGCATGATGCAGCAGGTCCATGCCGGTGTTTCTGCGCCGGGAGCTCCCCAGGCCTCTCAGCCGGGCCCAATGGCTGCTGGCATGCAGCCCGTTTCGGGACCGGGAGGCCCAGGTCCCAACGCTCACACTCTCTCCCATCTCGGACCCGCTCACTCCCACCAGATGTTCCAGTCTCCCCATCTGGCTCAGAACTGTATGTTTCACCCAACTCCCCTTTTTTGTTGTTCATGCATGTCTACTACG
>NW_003456426.1:2013915-2044359 GCF_000151425.1 Trichophyton rubrum CBS 118892 | reverse complement strand
GCAGCAGCAGCAAAGAGTACAGCAGGCCCAGCAGCAGCAACAACACGTTCAACAGGCCCAGCAGCAACAGCAGGCCCAGCAACAGCAACAACAGCAGCAGCAGACCGGCCAGCCGCAGCCGCAGCCGCAGCCGCAGCCTCAGCATGCTGGAATCCCAGCCTCCATGCCTAACGGGACCCAGGCGGTCACTTCTGCCCACATGGCCGTCGCCCAGGCTGGCAACCCGGTCATGCACCCGGGCAACCTACCTCCACACATCCAACAACAGCTCCAGGCTCAAAATCATCATAACCAGGCTCCAAATCTGCATCAGCAACAGCAGCACCTCTTTGCTATGCAGATGGCTCATCAAAATAGTGCGGCTGCCCAGGCTCAGGCCCAGGCCCAGGCCCAAGCTCAAGCCCAGGCTCAACAACAAAACGCACAGCAAAGGACCACCCAGGCACAAGCAATGCATGATTCCCAAGGTGGTACTCCCCATCCACAGCCACAGCATCAACAACCTCCGGGAACCAGTGCTCCTTCTCAGCAACCGGGGATACCTCCAACCTCACAGGCCGGCCCTCAGCAGCAACAGCAGCAATCACAGCAGGGACCCACTCCACAGCCTACCCCGGGCCAACATGTAGGCCCGCCACAGCAGCTTGCCGGTCCAGAGGGGCAAATGCGAATGGCCCAGCAGCAGGCTGCAATGCAGCAGATGATGATGCAGCAGCGCATGCCAAACCCCATGAAGGGTTCATCCATATTTAGACTATTCTCCTTTGCAGAGAATCTCAGTGGCTATTCTGTAAGACCATGGCACCTGTTATACATTTTTCATCATACTAATCAATCTTTCTCTTCTTCTTTTTTAGAATCGCAATCCTGCACCGGGATTGCCATATTGGCAGAATTTTGTAGAACAGTTCTATGCTCCAAACGGGGTTCTACGCCTGGTTGTTTTCAATGCTCAACGTGGGACGAAACAGTTTGAGATCTCGACGCCTGCTCTGGCTCGGTACTACTGGACACAGTTCACCAGCGGGATAAAACAAATCCAGATGATTGTTGAAAATGTGGCGGAAAAGGACCTACCTACTGGTGGCCAGATTGTAGAAAGCCAAAAGACCTCGTTCATATACTGGTTTGAAAATGGATGCCAGGTAAGCTACTACACCCCTCATATTTGATATGTTAGTTCGACTAACGAACGATCAGCTTGTTTCTACCGGAACTCTGGTAGCCCAATATGGCCCAACGGGCAAGATAGAACTTTTGGATATCGGCACAGGCGGCCATACCGAATATATACCTCGTCACCAATTGCAACCTCCACCATCCCCAGAACAGAAGCAAAGCCCGAGGATGAGCAAACCCATGACCAAACGGCAGAAACTCTCCGCTACCCCGTCCGTGGCCATACCGGATTCCATGGTCACAGACGACGGCGTGCCCGTGGCAGTCATGAGCTTCTTAGAGGTCGGTTGCCTCCGTACCTTTCAAGCAGGAAATGAAAGCTGACTTTAGTTTGTAGGTCGCTGAAATCATATCTCAAATGCAATACCTCTTTCAATACTCCCTACAAAACCCTCACCTATCCCCTCCAGATGCCCTTCACCAACTCGTCAGCACATTCTCTCAGCAAAACCCAGCTCTCGGCGTTAACTCTATGCCACCTGGCCAACGCACTCCAGGTGTCAACGGTACTAATAACCAATTCGCCTCTCCTGCAGTCGGCCACTTGGGCATCCCCGGTGTCCAGGGATCCCCCCACATAGGCGGGCCAACTCATACGCCCAGCCCAGCCCAAAACCCTGTTGCCGGTCCCGTAGCCATGGCAGCCCAGCAGAGTCAGCAAGGCACCAACACCAGTGGTAGCCAAGGCACCAGTGCCAACACCAGTCCAAACGTGAACAATAAACGTCGTCGAGCGAGCACAGTAAAGACGGAAGGGGATGACAATGCATCTTCCATGGATGCCAACAATGCTACACAGGGGAACGCTAATAAAGTGAAAGCCAGTCCGAGAGTCGGTGGTAAGAGACAGAAAGGAACCAGTTGATCCTAATTGACTGAGCCGGATTTATCCCCACCAATTTACCAAAACTATATAAAAAAACTTCCACCGACTGGCTGATGAACCCCCGAGCTTGCCGTGCTATGTACCGTGCTCCCACCTCCATCTCGACGCTAACCATCCCCTCCTCTTCCTACCTATCGGCATCATCTCGATTTGTGAAACTATTGTCCTTTCCGTCAATACAACCTGAATATCTCAGCTGTCCGCTCTCCTCCCTTTCACTGCCTATTTTCGCAACTCCCTGTCTGGCGCTTACTGTTCTTCTACCTGCTCATCGTCCTTGTTCTGGGAGCTCTTCGTTCATCATTTTACATCTGCTTGGTCTACTGGCTTATGAATCCTCTCCTCTATCTCGTTTTTTCTTCATGCTCCCTACCATATGTCTTAACCTACCTTATCTTGTTCTATTCTGTTTCCTAACAGAAGGTGTTTTGGAGTCAGCGTTTTGCGTCTTTTACTCTGCTTTTCTAAACTTGCCATATCTCTTTCTTGCTCGGCCTTCTTGGACTTTGTGCTTTTCTGCTGTTTGGATATGCCGTGGCCGCGCCGTGTGATGGATGCATGATATGCTCGCCCGCTTGATTGCTTACCTTCTTGCTTGCCTTTACGTACCCCCTTTTTGATCCCCTTTTTTTTTTTGGAGTAGACGGCGAGGCGACGGTGATGATAATACATTCAGATCTTTGTTCTAATATAATTCTATTTTTTTGGAACCTTCTTTCTGGCCCCCACAATGATTATCCTTGTATCTCCGTTCCCTGGTATACGAATTAGCCGGGAATAGTTAATATTATCTCGGTGCTTAGCCGCGGCACTTGCGGCTCCCGGCTTTATCAACAATGCTGTCATCACAACTGCCAACTTTCCCACCCACACCAACTCTCTACAACGGTGGAAGCAAAGTACAGACGGACGGGCAGATCACGGACAGCCGGCTACAATACACTCCTTATCCTGGGAAATAATAAGAACATTTGCCATGTCGCACTCGCACTCGCACTCGCACTCGCACGATCATTCGCACGATGCGACTAACCATGGTCATACTCACGAGATCCTTGAGGGGCCGGGCTCGTACATCAGTCGCGAGAAGCCGCTGGTAGAGAAGCGCGACTGGAATGACAGAGCCTTCACCATTGGAATTGGCGGGTTCGTTCGCTTTATTTACCAGATCTCACCGTTTCTTTCCTGCTAGTTGTTCAACTAGGCTTGCATTGGCAAAGCTTGAAACGCGGGGATGGAGAAGATACGAGATCGAGTTCAATCAATTAAGAGGGATCGTGACTGACAGGTAGACATTTGCATTCAGGCCGGTAGGATCGGGCAAGACAGCATTGATGCTGGCACTGTGCATGGCCTTATGTGACGAATACAACATTGCAGCTGTCACGAACGATATTTTTACCCGGTATGTTGCCGTGACCCTTGAGCCGAAATGGCGGAGATGGTACTAATTACACATCGGCTATAGAGAAGATGCGGAATTCCTTACTCGCAACAAAGCACTTTCTCCCTCCCGTATCCGTGCCATCGAGACAGGAGGATGTCCTCATGCGGCTGTCCGCGAAGACATAAGCGCCAACCTGCTTGCTCTTCAACAACTCCAGCGCAAGTTCAAGACCGATCTTCTCCTAATCGAGTCCGGCGGAGATAACCTTGCCGCAAATTACTCTCGTGAATTGGCTGATTTCATTATCTACGTCATTGATGTTGCTGGCGGTGACAAGGTGCCTCGTAAGGGCGGGCCAGGAATCACAGGCAGTGACCTGTTGGTGGTCAACAAAATTGACCTTGCGGAGGCCGTAGGTGCCGACCTCGATGTCATGGAAAGAGATGCTGCAAAGATGAGAGAAGGCGGTCCTACTGTCTTTGCGGTGGTGAAGCACGGTAAAGGCGTTGAAAACATCGTCGATTTGATATTGAGCGCCTGGAAGGGCAGCGGAGCTTACGACGTGAGCTTAGAGCGATGGAAGAACGGTGCTCCGAAAAACTCCGGCTCCGTAGATGAGTGACGCACAGACGTGATGTTCGTTGAACTCAGCCATTTTGCAGGCTTGAAGGATGTTCATGAATGGTATTTATTATTCAAAATAGCGATTCAATAGCCATGCAACGCCGTTCAATCATGCAAGCAGTATGACAAATGTACAAGCATCGTAAACTCCATGGGTATTATTTTTTTTTAAAAAAAAACAAGCAGACAAGCAAAGAATCGAAGGAGAAGAGGCGTCTACTTCTTCACGAACCTCTCTAGTGCCGGTCCTAAGGCCTCTCTCTCCCTGCGGCGTTTCTCCTTCAACCTCTCGTTCTGTTCCCTTCTCATAGCCTCGACCTTCAACCTGTTTTCGTCTATAATATTCTTGCCTCCTCGTTTCCGAAGATACTTCCTCAAGGCACTATTTCGTCCTCGGCCACGATTCTTTAGTTTTTCGGCAATATCTTCCTTCTTCTTATCCAGGTCTCTGGCTTCTCGTCGAGCCTTGTCACTAGTCAAATCAAGATTACCAACGAAATCAGGATTGAGAGATATCATCTCAGGCTGTAACTTCGTTAACAAAGACTTGACTTCAGCTTCTTGTCGCTGCTTGGTAGTTTCGTAAGGGTTGGCTTCCATTGCGTCGAAGTTAGGTTCGCCGGCCCCAGGTACAATCATGCTTGAGAAGCCCTTGTCGTGCGCTATACCGAGCACATCCTCATATGGACACCATCGTATGCCCTCAACACGCTGTCCGTTACCTCCCCATGCCATGTAAGGACTCTTGACCTTCTCCTGGTCTTCCCGAGCGGCTTGAAACAGCCCCTTCCATACACTGACTTGAGTTCCCCAGCCAACTCCCGTTAGACCTCGATCACTAATAGTCACTGTCGAGCCAGGTTGATGCACGTAGTATGAATGTACTTCTTTGAACATTCGAATATCCCATACAGCCATTTTCTGGTCCTGGCCTGTTGATACCATGTATCGGCCTTGTTTATCCACGGCGACTGACCGTACCGGGCCACGGTGAACTAGAGCTTTCACCAATGCGGTCTGCGAATTTGGAGACCACAAGCTGACAGTTCCATTCTGATGTCCAACGTGTAGGATGGCATTATGAGGGTTCTGGCATAGGGATGTCGGACTTCCCTTTCGAGTTGGTATTTCAGCAACCAGTTGACCGGTCGAGGTGTCTGTGTATTTCAGAAACCCGCTCATTCCCTTTATACCGCATTATAATTAGCATAGGAAAAAGAACATAAAGCAAGATCCAAGATAAACGTACCACACTAGCGAGAAGGAAGTGATATGGTAGGAATTCAAGATGTGTTGGCTCAACATGCTTGTTCAGACAATGTATCTCAACGCCAGAATGATCGTATATATAAACGTATTTCTTCTGCGCAACCGCAAAGAACTGGTCGTTATGTAGCCACCTCGCATCCCTCACCGTCTCACCAAGTTGTAACTCGCAACCCAGCTTGCCTTCTCTCCAGTCCATCGTAGCAACATGGCCCTTTCTCCCAGCCAGCAGAAGCTTCCGTCCATTGCGGGTGTAATCCGCCTTGTACGGCCCCAGGTCTTCCAATTTCAGTTCAAATCCGTTCTTCGCGACTTCAATGCCGACATTCTCTTTTATCTCATCCTGCCGTACTTTGTATGTCCGCTCAAGCTCTCCCTCAGCCTCAATGAATCCTGCCTCGTTCTCAAGGAGCAGCTCCGAGTCTTTCGCTTGGAGAATCGCATTTTTGTACTTGGTCTCGAGGCTCTTCAGATTACTCCGCAGTTTCTTGTCCCTGACAGATTTCACTGCGACCTGCTTGCCCCGTCCGTATGCCTCTTGCGCTTCGGCGAAATGCTTCCTGGCTTCGCGGTCTGCTGCAACGTCCGCTTTTGACCGTTTTGCGGCGTCTTTTTTCGTTTTCGCGACCTCCATGGCCATGGCCACCGCAGCACTAGTAGTAACTCAACCCACACCTTTGAAATAAAACAATAGAATCCGTCTGAATCTTTCCGTCTTTCTTTTGTGCCTTTTCGAGCTTTCAAACTAAAAAAGAAAAAAAAAAATTAGAAAATAAAAAAACGCCAAGATTTCGCCCACAGAGACGGGAGATAAGATCTCACGTGACCTTATCTTTTACACAGAAATTATTTTTTTTTATATTTTTATGTGTTTTTGTGACGACTGAGAAAGACGAGAAGCGAAGACGAGGAGAAAAGACGGTTATAGAATTGATACATCTATCTTTGCAGTGGATTGCCCAAGCTGGACTCGCTACCGTTTAGATTCAAGGGCTCAGGGCCAGGCAAGATGGCCCCCATGGCGGTGCCAACCGAGCAGCACCACCACCGGAACACAACGAAGAAGGCGAACAAAGTCTTCAAGTCCAAGCATATGACCAAGGGCGCTCTGAAAGATCTCTCTAAGGGTGTGTGGCGCATCGGGAGAGTGTGAATATACCAGCTGACAGTCAATTAGGAAAAATTGAGATCGAGAGGGGCAGCCGAAAGACCCCCCACCAGCAGCTCATGTCGAAAATGCAGAGACGAAACCAGGCCGAGCAGAAGAAGAGACTGAAGTCTAAGGCGAAGTCTGAGGCTGTCAGCATATTTTCTGGCCAGCATGGTGCTCCCCGGCATGTGGCAGTCATACCAGTCTCGGAGGGGGTGGACCTGGATGCGGCAGTGCTACAGCTCAACCAGAGCGTTGACGTGCCCAATAGCGAGAGTTACAGTGGCATATGTCAAGTACGCATCGACCGGTTCAAGCAGAGTATTACATATATACCCGCTACGAGGGATCTGATCAGCGCATTGGATGTATGCCGGCTGGCTGATTTCGTTGTGTTTGTGATTTCTTCCGATGCGGGAGCATTGGACGAAACGGCTCAGGTTCTCCTCAAGGCAGTAGAAGGCCAGGGTATCTCCAATGTCATGGCACTTGTACAGGTATGTGGTATTCATTCTAGCAACTTAGTCAATGAAATTGACATTTATTCCTATCAGAGGCTTGAGAAAATACCAACACCGAAGAAGAGGACACAAGTTGTAACTTCGCTAAAGTCCTCATTAACACGATACTTCCCTAGCCTTGATAAAGTCCACTCTCTCGACTCTAGACAGGATTGTTCGAACGTCATTCGCGGCCTTTGTACCGCAACTCCAAAGGGTATACATTGGAGGGATGATAGAAGTTGGATGTTGATCGAGAATGTAGAATGGCCTGCTTCTTTAACTGAGGAAACAGGTGATGTTGTGATTACTGGTATAGTTCGAGGGAAAGGTCTCAAGGCGGATCGATTGGTACACATCCCAACCTGGGGAGATTTCCAGATATCATTAATCACTAAAGTGCCGCCTCCGTCGCGCAAGAAGGAGGATGCAATGAATATTGATGATGCCGTGAATGAGGAAGTTTTGGATGAACCGACCGAAGATGCTGAGGATCTTACTACGGTTTCTCCCGAGGAAGTGTTCATGACAGATGATACCCCTTCAATGCTTGGGCAGGAGAGAAAAGGTGTCCTGCTTGACGATCACCATTATTTTTCAGATGAAGATGAACCAACGGCATACGAGGTGCCTAAGAGAATACCCCGTGGTACCTCAAAGTACCAATCAGCCTGGTATCTTGATGACTTTTCTGACTCGGGGTCTGATCTCATGGACGAAGAGCACGATGGTGATGAAGAGATGATGGATATGGAGGAAGGCCGGCCTGAGGATGGCGTTTTCCCTGATAATAGAGATGCCATGACCGAAGGCGGCGGTACTGAATACCCGCAGTCCGAGATGTTCTTAGATCCATCTCCAGAGGAAGAAGCCAAGCAGATAGAGGAGTACCGAGCCAGCAAGAAGAGCGAGGCTCAGGAAGACCTCGAGTTCCCAGATGAGATCGAGCTACATCCTAACACATTAGCGAGAGAGCGTCTGGCCCGATATCGTGGTTTGAGGAGCCTCAAGACTAGCAAGTGGGAAACTGAGGAGGACAGGGCACACGAGCCAGAGGACTGGCGCCATCTGCTGCAGGTACCAGATTACAAGGGAGCACGTAATCAGTGTATACGAGAGGCTCTTGTTGGCGGCGCAAAACCTGGAACTAAAGTGCACGTACATCTCCGAGCTGTCCCATTGAACCTGCAGCAACGTAACCCATCCCCTCTATCCCTCTTCTCCTTGTTGCGTCACGAGCACAAGCATGCGGTTGTCAACATCAACATGACCCTAAACTCCACGGTGGAAGCACCCATCAAGTCAAAGGAAGAACTGATCTTCCAATGCGGCCCTCGTCGACTGCTCGTCAAACCCATTTTCTCCTCCGCAGGGACAACGCCCAACAATGTTCACAAATTCGATAGATTCATACACCCTGGCCGCAATGCAGTCGCTACCTTCATCGGCCCCGTATCCTGGGGCTCCATCCCTGTACTAATATTCAAACGCACGTCTGTGGCTGACCCCGAAATCCTCGATGGAAGCGATGAAGCCAACACCAAGCCTGGTGCCCTGGAGCTCGTCGCAACTGGGACATCTATGGCCCCAGACCACTCTCGCGTGGTAGCCAAGCGAGTCATCCTCACCGGCCACCCGTACAAGATCCACAAGAAGCTGGTCACTGTCCGCTACATGTTCTTCAACGCAGAGGACATTGCTTGGTTCAAAGCCCTGCAGCTCTGGACCCGACGTGGCCGCACCGGCTACATTAAAGAGAGTCTGGGAACCCACGGCTACTTCAAAGCCACGTTTGATGCAAAGATCAACCCGCAGGACTCTATTGGAATCAGTTTGTACAAGCGGATCTTTCCCCGGAAGGCTGTGGAATGGGATGCTCTTGATTAAGGTGTGAAAAGTTATGGATAGGCCACCGGTTAATGACAGTTTCTTGGGATGTTTAACATTATAATGAGCAATGATACAACGCCAAAGGTTTAGATACTCGATTCGATATCAATAGAATCTTCCTTTTTGTCTGTTTCTTCTTATTTTCGTCTGATCTTTCCACTCCCCCCTTTAAGTATCACATGACTGCTCAACGCCCGTCTTCATCTTCAACGTCAACTTCAACTTCATCAAATATCAACATCGCCAACTACCGAAATGCCGTCTTCATTCCAGTCCCACCAAGATGCTCGTTTGGGTGATCTGGCCGGCCAGAAACTGGGCCGCAGCCAACAAGCTTCGGGCATCAAACCACGAGCTGAAGGCTGCAGGCGCTCTGCTATCCTTGCCCGCGCCTAGTGGGACTTTTTCTCAATCCTTCCGCAGCTGTTCCTCACCCGCAAGGACCAGAGCAGTGGCACGTCTCTTTATATATCCTCCCTTCGATATATAACTAGCGGATGCGATGCTATCCGCTCCCTTCGTTGCTCTATATCCTGCTCTGTTTTTCTTTTCTAGCCCGGCCATGCGTGCAGGAAGGTGGAACCCCTGCCCGGCGTGTGCGTCTTATATTCCTGCTCGAGGAGCTGGGTAAATATATAAGCCTCTTCTCTCTCTTTACCTCTGCTTATCTCGCTATCTGAAAAAGCCCTGATATCCTTTCCAGGCCTGTCTCCAGTTTGATCCTTTCGTTCCTGGGACGGGACTGAGGCTCCTACTGCTAAACTAGTTATATTATTAGCGCTTATCGTTATACACGCCAATTGATCTAGGATTAGTCTACCCATCGGCTGGAGGAAGATGACGGTATTACCCGCCCTTCGTTCGCGCGGTTTCGTCGCTTCACGGCCTCCACGAGTTGATCTAGATGAAACACCGCCTCTTCTACCTAGGAAAAGCCAGGAGCATGGCGCCCTCACGCTCTCCAACAAGGAAGTACCGCATTGGCTGGGAGAAAGCAATTATATCCTGACTGGCTACCGAGTTCCATGCAATTCGACCGCTCGTTGCTTCTACAGCTGGTTCTACACCCATAATGAGACCGTTAACATCTATACGCATCTTATCCCGGCCATTGGCTTTGCCGCTGCAGAGGGTTTTGTTTTCCGGCACTTCGAGGCTCTCTACCCTGAAGCTCCGGTGGCGGATAAAGTGGTTTTTTCACTCTTCCTGCTGACAGCCATAATGTGTATGAGCTGCTCGACATTGTTCCACACATTCATGAGCCACTCCGAGAAGGTGGCCAAGGCATGCCTGCGTGCCGACTATATGGGAATTGCAGGGCTGATTTTCGGTGACATCATCTCTGGTACTTATGTGGTGTTCTATAGCGACACAGCGTTGTGGGCTATTTATTGGACAACTGTAAGCTCTTCCTTACCTTAAGGTGAGGATATCTGGCTTATATCAGACTCTCTAGACATTTGCGTTCAGTTCCTTAACATGCATGATATTATTCCACCCGAAATTCGAAGGTGAGGAGTACCGAACCTTTCGTGCGTGGACATTTATCTGCACCGGATTGTCTTCACTAGCACCCCTGATGCATGCCATCATACTTTATGGCCTTGAGGAAATGATGGAACACGGCGGGCTCCCGTACTACCTCCTTGAAGGTCTGTTGCACATAATTGGGGTCGCCTTCTATGTGGTGAGCATGCTTCCACGTCTCTTCCTCATCAATATTACTTGCGTGATTTTGCATTCTTTTCTAACTTCAATTCACGCTATGGGGACATCTCCGTCGCTTTCCCTTCTTGCCTGACCCATGTAGGGTGGGGGGAGGGGAAAGCGGGCGGACAAGTCCCTGGCCCAGGATACGGTTACATGTCTTGGGCTTGTGATGTTTTCGAGATATTCAGACCCGCATCCCAGAGTCTCTGAGACCAGGGAAATTCGATATTTGGTTCAATTCGCATCAGATATTCCACATCTTGGTTGTGCTGGCCACTATATCGCAGGTTATCGGCATCTGGAGCGCCTATGACCATAAATATTACACTGAGATAAGTCTACTACATTGACCTCAGTCACTGGCTGGGTAAAGATAAGCCACACTGAGGGGAATGTAAAAGAAGAAAGCAAATACCCGTCATGGTTGGATGCAGACGGTCCTGAAGAGAAGGTTGGAGTGAGTATTAACAACTCTGATATCATTACAGCCCGCGGTGGTTAAGATTTTCGCTAAGTTATCTCGAATAGGAAGGACGATGCAGGCCCTAGATAGAACAAAAAAAGTCCGAAAAGCCTAAGAGCCCCGAATATATTTCCAATATAAAAAAAAAGAACTTGCTTGGAAATGGACAAAAAAAGGAATCAGAACCTATGGTCCCAGAGAGGGTCGAACTCTCGACCTTCGCATTAACTTCATATTAGTACGACGCTCTAACCAACTGAGCTATGGGACCTTGACATGCCGTGGCAAACGCAGCGGTTGCATTTCTTCGCTCCCATGTGGACCGACTGTCAGAGTGGGCCTAAAATTGATAGCTGGCGGAGTGGCAAACGAGGCATTAATACAAATTGATAGGATAGATATTATTATCGGTCTAATGCCTTAGAATGTATCTCTATGCTATTTCCAACACCGTCGTAGGAAAACAATTAATAGTTATCTTCAAGTTGGATACCATCCATTCTAGCATTCAGAAGTCGCTGCCTGGTCATTTCTTCAATATCCCGCTCTAACTGTTCAGGTTCAATGTCAGGATACGGACATTCATTCGTATCTGATGAGTCGTCAAGTTCAATGCCATCATTGTCAACCATCATTATGCGGGCAGGAGCCTCGTCATCTGTATCGTCAACGTGGTCACCATCCGCACCATCGACAGCAGTGCCTGCAGTAGCTGCAATACCAGTAGTAGCAGTGGCAGCTCCAGATAGGGCACCAGCGAGAGCAACAGAACTAACATCCACACTAGGTCCAGTCCTCGGTTGACCTTCCTGTACCTTAATGGCAGTCTCCTTGGTAGCAGTACCTGATGTCTGGGCAGCTCTAGCGGTAGCAATCCTCTCCTCCTCAAGATTCTTCATCTCTTCCTCATTAATTTCAAGCTTATGCTCCTGTCTCTGTATCTCACGTTCATCTAGATGATCAAACCCAATCCGCTGCAGTATCTTGCCAATTGAGAACTGATACTGTAAATGGCCACTGACGATACCGGTGACGTCGTAATTCTCCACTTCTTGGATACCAGATATGGCTTCAAGACCGGCAATGTCAAGCTGCATACTGTTTGCGCGGTAGAGGAATTGGAGGATTCCATCGTTTTCTGAATAGACGTTGACAAGCCTGCCGCTGACAACGGATCGCATCAGTCGCCAGTGGGAAGTGGTAGACGGAGTAGGGGAGCCGATCAAAATGGCAGACTCTACTAATCCAAATGCCCGTCGCTTTGCAAGGGCGATGAGGCAGGAGAAAATGACGCGAGCTCCGAGTGAGTATCCTATTAGAGTGACTGATCTCTCGCCCTGAGCTTTGTTGATAAGGGCGTCTGCGAGGATCTGACCTGCCTTGTCCGCACGGACTTTGGCAACATTGAAAGGGTTGTCGAGGATGTATGAGATTTTCGAGATGGTGACGGGGAGCATTACTGCTCCTACGACGGGTGCAAGAGCTGTCTTGCTAAGTACGGTTCTCCCAGCAAATGTCCAAGCAGTATTCCTTACAAAGGTCGTCAGGGAGCTGCCTAGTCGTAGGAGGGCTTGCAGCTCCCATCGAAGAGCAAAAACGTCTGAATCGGGGCCAAGAACTCGCCATGGTTCTATTACGTCCTTTCCTTCGGTAAGCCAGCCGCTGATTCCAATAGTCACCCTAAGTCTATTATCCGAAGACGGGGGCCTTGCTTTTGTGGGCTCCGAGGCAGGTTTTGGAGTAGAACCAAGAGGTAGAAAGGCAAAGTCCTCTACCTCTCTTGCGTAACGATCCATCATCCTCCCGGACATTTTGGCACCATAAGCACCAAACAGTCCACCGATAATGATAGTACTACCGGCAACAGCGCCAAGATATCCAGCAGCAACAGTTGCTCCAAGTCCTAGGCCGCCCAGAATAGTTCCGACGCCAGCGGCGACTAATGGTGCAGCAAGACCTCCAGTCACCCCAATAAGCGCCGCGCCAGCCACAGACGCAAGCTTAACTTTCCATCTCCGGCTGATCTTGCTCTGCTCTGCTCTGCGCTTGAGCTCTTCTTCGGCATGGTTCATCTCCTTCACACTATCCAGAAGCACATGTGCGACTTTTATCTCATGTTCTGACACATCTGCAACTTGTAGGCCGAGTTGCAAGGCCACTCTAACAAGAAGGACGCGTGAATGTGCGTTATAGTGCTCCAGACTGAGTAATATCAGGAGCAGGGAATTGACAATCAAGTCCTTGGTTTCACTGGGTAGTTCTTGTAGCGCACAGTCCTGTTGTCCAAGCCCTCCTTCATCCAAATCAATCAAAGACTGTTGTGCTTTCATAGGTTGCAGAGGTGCTCTCCCATTCTGGCCCTGGAGAGCCTCCCTAACTCTGGCTAAGACTGCATCTCTCCACGAGCCGAAGTGTCGAGACGCCTCCGCCTCCGCCTTTATCGCCGCAACCGTGGTAGCTGACCTCACAGGTCTTTTGGGGCGCTGTGGCTGTCCTGTCTCGCCGCCAAGGAGGTCGACGTCTTCCTTTCCACTGTCCAATGCATTCCCATGAGATAGGCTCCCTTTCATCTCTGGCTCCGCACGGGGGCAGAGCAAGTCTTCCATGCAATCCACAGTGTTGAGAATGAGGTCGATAAGGTCGCAGCACTGTGAATCGCTCAGGGCCTCACGGATATCCTGGGAGCGCGCCTGGGAGCCGTCTCCTAACTGCCGATGTGCATGCTGGCCCCCAGATCTTGTCCCATAGCTCGCCATCATAAAAAGGGACGTTATACTTATAGATACGAACAAGCTTTGGGCTCTGGCAATGAATGCTTTTTTCGACGATGATCACTCGTAAAAAGAAGAGGGAAAGCCCGGTTTTCTTCTTCCAAACGCCCTTCTCCCCAAGAGCCTCGCCGAGTCACGCTCGCTTTCCAAGGGTCTTCGGGGCTTTCAGGCCTTCCAGGGCGCTTCCGGCTTCCTGCAGCATCCAGTCTCAGAGAAAGTAACACCGTTCGCAGCGTTCGCCATCTTGACGTCACGTGACGTCGCGTGTATATCACAGCGGCCGCGAGCCTTCGAAGCAGGGAGAAAAAAGGTCGACAGCGACAGCGAGGACGAAGAGAAGAACTAGTCAGAGCCGGTCTGGACGACAAAGTAGCGGCCCATGGTCTTGCTGGCGGCCTTGAGGGCGTCTCCATCCCACGTCTCGCCGTCTGGCTTTTCTAGTTTCTCGGCAGGTTTACGACGAATGCGCCTGGTCCGGCCAACGAATTCCTCCCGTTCCAACGCGGACTTTAACAGAGCCAGATCGATTGTATTCTCCTTCTGAGCGTCGGCGGTTTCGTCACGTATGCTGCGCAGCGGAGTCACACCCGTGGTGTCGACCTGTTGTATCTCCTTCACGAAATGTATCTGTGACGCCAACGTCTTGAGCATCTCGTCTTCTTCGGCCTGCGAGGCGGGCTGTGGGAGGGCAGCGAGTCGAAGCAGGTGTCTGAGCTGCTTCGGCGAGATCCCGGCATCGTCCTCTTGTTGAGAAGCAGGCAGAAGCGACTTGACGGACCACGTTGGCTTGGAGAGGAGCGCGCTCACGTCCGTAGGCGCCGCAGTTGAGTAGTAAGCTGGGCCGGCTGCAGGGCTCTTGACCAGCCAATTGGCCCGTATCAGGGCTCTTCGGAGCGCTGGACATGCCACCATCGTAATTGCATATATTAATCACCGTCAGTGTAGCGAGTCCGTAGAATAAGAGAGCCGTGTTGTGTTTTGGGAGCAAAAAATAAAGGACGTTGAAGGCTGAGAAAAAGAGTCTGGCGAGGCTTGGCCAAAAACGTCACCCCAAACTTCGCCCGGCGGCTTTGCTGGGTCCTTTTTTTAACCCGCAACGACCAGACATAGACGGACTCAGCTCTACACCAAAACAACATCCGTTGACACGAGAGGACATCCTGAAGGCTTGTATAGCTCAGAAAGAGGCCAGAGACTGCTGCAGAAATGTCGGAACAGGATCCCCGGGTGCTTCTGCAGAAGGTATGTGGCCAGAATACCCCGCGAAGACACTGCGTCTATGCCTGCTAACGCTCGCTCTTCAGGCAGACAAAGCCCTCCAGAGCGCTTCTGGAGGCTTCAGTTTCTTTGGAAACAAGACGGAGAAGTTTGAGAATGCCGCAGATCTATACACACAGGCCGCAAACTGCTTTAGAGTACAAAAAATGAGTCCGTCTCCCCCACGTTGAAGTTTTATGCAACAGCCCGTCCAGTACACAGCTGGCAGAGAGAAGCCAGCTAACGGTTGAACTTTGATAGACAAGGAGGCGGGAGCTGCATTTGAGAAGGCTGCCGCTATATTTACCTTGAACCTAAACGAGCCAGGAGACGCCGCAAACACACTCACAGAGGCCTTCAAGGTATACCGGAAGAGTGACCCAGAGGACGCTGCCAGAGTGCTTCAGACTGCTATACAACACTACATAAGTACCGGAAACTTTAGACGAGCTGCATCTCACCAGCAGAACCTCGCCGAGGTGTTCGAGGTTGAAATCGGAGACGAGACCAGAGCTCTTGCAGCTTATGAGAAGGCAGCCGAGTGGTTCGAGGGCGATAATGCCGAAGCGTATGTGTTCATTTCCCCATATCTATATGTACCGGGATTCAGCTCTCTAACATCCTACAATCAGTCTCGCCAACAAGCATTTCCTTAAGGTTGCAGACCTCGCTGCTTTAAAGGGCGATTACGCCAAAGCAGTTGCCAATTTCGAGAAAGTGGCCAAGTCATCAATAAACAATAACTTGATGAAGTGGTCCGTAAAGGAATACTTCATGAAAGCTACTATGTGCCACCTCGCCTCAAAGGTATCGTATTATGCATCCTCCACCCTGCCAACAGCTGCAGTTCAATATAGCTGACGAATGGACCACTCCCTGACAGGACCTTGTTGCTACTAACCGTGCTCTCCAAAATTACACTGAGCTCGACAACTCATTCCAAGGCACACGAGAGTTTGCACTCCTCACAGACCTAACTCAGGCCGTTGAGCAGGGGGACACGGATGCCTTTGGAGATAGACTCTACGAATACGATCAGCTGAGCAAGCTAGATAAGTGGAAGACGGCGATATTCCTCCGAATAAAAAATAATATCGAGGAAACAGGGGAAGATTTCTCTTAGGATATACATGTTGATATTACCATTTCCTTCTTCTCTTCTCTGTTCTTTTCTTTTTATCTCGAAGTCACCAATTTATGCCCTCCCTGTTCACCTATTTCGCTTCTCAAATGCTAATTTATGTGTCTTATCTTAATTTACTGCCCTGGCCATATGGAGCTTGTTTTTTTTTTTTTTTTAAGCTTTAATCACGCTCTGATATCATGGTACAAGGGGTGGTAGACATGCATGTCTCTAGCGGCCATCCCAGTCCTACAGGTTCTCTTCCTAGTCACTTCGATCTTACTTGCATCAACCAACTTTTTGATTAATTCCCAATTGCTTCCGTAAGAAACCACAAAGCATCACCCAAATATTGAAATTTAAACTAGAGAGTCCTAGACATTACCGTGATGCCATGCATAATGCTCAATTACCATCCCAGAATTATTTTACTTGCTTTCCTTTCCTCATTTCCATCTCTTCACTCCAGCCTAATAGCAAAATCTTCTCCTACAGTAATAGTGACGCACCTATCGCTAGCATTGGTCACATTTTCACCCTGGCCACGGTTCTCCTTCAGTAAATCGGATTTCAGGTAGTGCTGTACCATCTGGGATTGAACGGCTTTGAATACCCCTTGCTCGATGGAGCGAGCACCAAGTTTGATAACGTAGACAGTAGTAGCCAGGTTGTCACAAGCTTCAACTTGGGCGTCCAGGATGAATGTGACATTGTCTGATTCGCCCAGTTTGGCATGATGCAGGGAGTCATGGAACTCAGCCAGGCTATCAGTGGCCTTTAAGAGATATGAGTGTGCGAGAACGGCTGCTTCCGTCTTGGAGAATGGGGTGAACGGGATGTAGCACGATACATGCCCTGCGAGAGATGTCTAAATTATTTTGCTAGTAAGCATTTTGATGGGACATCCAGATACGGGGGAATGATATTGGGCTGATTGGTCCTTACTCCTATCTCCTTTTCTAGGTCATTCGCAACAAAAAGCTCTAGTTCGCGGTGTAGGCGAGACTCCCAGTTTGCCGTGTCTGCAAGCTCTACTTCGAGCTCTCTCGAGTTGAGGTCATAATATTCCATTACCTTGTCCTCCCCACTAGAGGCAGCAATAATACACAAGGTATTTGATCGGTCAATTATAACCTTCTCTCCTTCACTTAGGTAGTACCCTATAGACATAATTAGCATTGGATCGATTATACATCAACAAGAGCATCGTATCAAAACTACTCACATGCATCTTCTCCTTCTAAAAAGGAGAGTACCCGCTGGTACTCGGCTTTATCACCCTTGTCAACAAAGATAACTTCCAGCTCACCAGGTGCGTTCGTAGGGCTTGTGTCATTCGACAGCTCTTCATCTTCACCTTCACCTGGATCTGGATCTACCCTCTGCAGGTTGGAGATTGGTATGAATGTACCCAGTTCTTTGGCAAGACTCGACTTGCCATGACCTGCTGGTCCAACAAACGCCATAACCAGGGGAGAGTTTGTTCGTGTCATGAACTTCATGATTATAAACATCCTCACCCACTTAATCGCTGTTCTCTGCCCAATCAACAAGTGTTCTGCACGCGTTATTCTTTTGATAAACGGCAGTAGGTACATCTCAACGCTTGCCGGGAGAGGCGGTAAAGTCCTAGTAGCCTGGAAAAGACAGTGCCTGATTGAAACGTTGACACTTTCTTCAAGGGTATCTTTCAACGCTTTCAATCCGGAATCCATGAGCTCATCATCATCGTCTGGTTCAGGGCTCTGGTATGTGAAGACTCCGTGTTCCCAAAGAGACTTGGGAATAGAATTTGGATCAGCGCCCGCGGCCAAAAGCAACTTGACAATCGAGACTGAAGTTGAGTTTCTGTTCAATATGGCTGATGCAAGCAAGGGGATTTCAGAATTGTGTACCGTCCCATTGGGATCTGCTCCATTCTCAATAACCAGGTCAACAAGGTCCGTCCGGCTACATGCTATGACTGACAGCAGTATGTCCAATTTCTCTTCTGGCGAGATGGTATCACCGCCCCCCGACTGGGAGTAGTTTGTGAGAAGCTCTTTGATAAGGTCATAGTCGTGTCCGGACTCAATCGCCCGACACACAATCTGCGAAGGCCGGGTAGCCTCAGCAGTCTGATTAGAGGTATCAACCGAGTCAAGCTCCTAGATATTCCGAAAAGAATGGTTCCCGCCCATGGTGTAAGAATGGTTTCATTTCAATCATCTGTTTACATGGAAAGGGGGTAAACATCACTTGATGCGCTGTCAACAATACCTTTGAATCGCTGGTCTCGCTTCCAGCAGACAGCAGATCTATAAGATTCTTCGTCTCAGGCCTGTCCTCTCGCCACGCTGATGCTAAAAGACAGTGAGAAAAACTGCGTAAACAGGCCGCCGGATGGTAGAGCTATAGGGGGTTCCTCTCTTTTCTCACCATATCGAGGGGGCTTTGGCGGCTTAGCAACCCGATCGGTATATTCATGGACAAACTTGCATTGGTCGGCGCTGTGTTTGCAGCCTCCATTTACCCAGTAAAAGCACGTAAAGGCCTTTTTAGTAGAGTTTGTTCTTAGCATAATGGTGGAATAATACACGATATCTCTCTAAATCAACCGGCTATGCTGAAGACGAGGAGAAAGTGTACTGTGCGATAAAGGGAGCAGGCCAGGGACAAACGAGCAAACAAGCAAAAGCAAGGCAAAAAAAAAAAGATATACTAAGCCGGGAAGAGCTGTCTTTCACTGACCATTTTATTCACTGTTCCGTCGCAGTGAATCAATATACGCGCTATGAGAGAACGTAACAAATATCAAAGGGAAGTCAGGGAGGGAAAAAAATTTCAAGAGGAGGCTAACTAGAATTTGGTTCCGCAAGCTAAGTTAGTCTGTAGAAACGCCGGAGAACAGGGACACTCCGGGCCTTTGGAGGAAATCAACGAATGGCATCGACTGTTCATGACTCGAAGGCGATGTACGGGAAAGAAGAAATACCTATCATTGTAAGGCCATCTTTCGTTACTTCTGACATGCTGCCGCCTGCCGCCTGCCGCCATCCAGCAGCTCGCTAGTTAAGTCAGTCTCGTTGCCGACTTGGCGCAGTGAAATTGAAATTTGAAATATTAAGAGTCGAATATCATGCGCGGAGCAGAGCTTCGTTAGCTCCCCGTTTGGCTGACAGAAGAGTGTTTGGACAGTGACTAAGTCAATATAATGCTATTGCTGAGTTGTGAGATAGAAATTCAAAGCAATCAGGCCCTCATGAAGGCAGGCAGAGAGCGAGCTAACGAGCTGTAGGGAGCCGTCCGTCCAGCAGGCAAGAGTTTCTCGCAGTATAGCAAGGTGCTTGCTCAAAGGAAAAAAAAAAAGGGACAGTGCAGATATTGTTGATGCGTTGTGTCCAATGGTTCTCCTGGCGACAAACGAAGGATTTGTGGCGGCCAGCAGCGCGGATCAGACAAAAGAGAGCCTGTTAGACAGCGTGGAAGAAGGCCTTCAATTCCGGCTGATCAGCGGAGCGATGCAGGGTTTGTCTGAAATCGTTTTGGCGGCAGAGCCGACAGACAGCTCATCTTGCTAGGATGAGATGCGACTAGTTACATTCCTGCCCTCACGTTGCGATATTGATACATGGTTTGTTTGAGATGTTGTCCGTTTGCCAAAGAGGAAGGCGATTGTTCCAGGGATCGATTCTGGTACGTAACCATGACCAATTTATTCTAGGTTCTCGCATCGAATATCCTCCGCTGGCGTTGGCCATTCCCCGTTCTCTTGCATATCCGGATGCTGAATATAGAATCAGTCAGGCGTATATGTCCGTTGTTAATGACCCTATGTGTGCGTATGAACCCCCCAGAATCGTACATTTGTGCATCACAGGTTGCATAAACCTCTGAACAGGGCCATCCTACCCGAAGTTCTAAAAATAAAACCCACCGCTGCCCGAGTCTTCCTGGGGGTGTGGATGTGCACAGGGGACTTCGGTGCAAACATACATCAGAGCAGTTACACGGGGTCTCCGTATAAACTATGCAGGATGCAGGTTCTTTCTCGGAGTCAATCTCGAAAAGCCAAAAAGTGGTTCGATTTCGCTCCCAAACCCACCCTTTCTACAGAGTACCCAACATTATTATTGTCCTAAAAGAGGCCAGCCACTTTGAGAACCTCAAACGTCAGAAACCAAAACATGGGCCTATTTTTCAGAATAGTTAGCCGTTTCCCTTGAACTCGGTCGAGAGAGGCTTGGGAGGCCAGTGCTCTCAACCCCTTGAGCCCGACGCTGGCCTCTGTTGTTACAGGTTGTTTGGAAAAGAGGGATGACTCCGAATGTTTGTAACCTGGCCATATTCCCCGGATTTCTGCCCAGGAGGCGACAAGTCAAGGCCTCATGGGATACACGGAACTCACGTCACGTATGTATGCAAATATACCAAGAGATTTGCGGGTGATCTTGAAAAGATGCGTACTTAAACGGTCATCTTCTGGTATACCCTGAGGGTTGGTTGTCAATGGAGGCAGAATCGGCCGATAATCATAAACTAGCGATCGATATACTTAAAGGATGTAGATGGCTGCTCCATAAAAACAGGGTCGGGCCTTGACTTGCAGCTAATAGCGGGAGAGCCAACGGCCGGGCCAACGCAACGGCGGAGTTGCAAATTTTGTAATATATTGAGTGGTTTGCGCGTATGTTTTGGGAATTGAAATCTCATAACTATTCAACATTCAACCAAGGTATTTTTGGTGGATGAGGTTACGTGTCTTTATCCAAGCATCTTCCCCATTTTTCTCACTCCGTTGCTTCTCCTTTTCTTTTCTTTCTCTTTTGGCTAGAAGGTAGTTGACAGTTGTATTCCTTGACACGAACCCCAAGTTTGTTGGTCTGACCACGAACTAAAGTATGTGCCATCAGGGGTCTGAATCGCTTGTGTGTAAGTATATTGGCCGGTAGGGAGACCCTTGCTTTCGATTCCCTGTCAAGGATTCAAACCGGTAAATTGCTGTGTTAATCCACATACCCGGTCCTATAGCAATGGATACCTGGCTGATATTAACACTATTTTCGGTCGGGATTCCGTGGTGTGTCTCAAGCCGTGGCCGAGATTATCAGGAGAGAGGTTATTATATGCGTGATGATATCGACTGGGATTTCGTAGATCATCCATCCCAGTCCACGGACCTTACGTCAGATATAAACAAGCGTTGCCTTTGAAACCTGCGATGCCTCAAAAGTTGAAAAATTGGTGGGCAGTCGCAGAAGTCACTGATGTGACATGCTTGACCGACGTGCTGGTAACTTATGGTCAAAATTCCTGGATATCTCAAAGCAGGCGCTTTTTTTTTTTTTTCCCGTCCTCTCGTTTGTTTCAATCAAATGGGGTATAACAACCCGCTTGTCGTAAATGATATCGCACGGGAAGCTTTTGCTTAATCCGTCAGTGCAAAATATCTCCTGCGAATCATTGCCACGCGGTTCCCGCTCGTAAACTGAGGCTCTGGGATGTGCATGCTCTGTAGACTTGCTCGTCTCTATATTCTCTAACAGTGCTAGGGGGGTCCTCCCACGCTGCCACGAATGTATACGTATCGTTTGTAACAACCCTGGAAGGCCCAAAATATATTGCGGCAAACATCTAGACTGGTTTTGCTGACGAATTACTAGTGACATGAGCTGACGCGGTCAAGAAGAAGAACTTGGTCAGGAATGCGACGTCGAGCACTCTGATGGAGCCGTACACGTTCTTGCGGGTACGGTCGAAGGGATCTAATCGGTTCGCAAAACTCCACAGATCTCACGACCGTTACAGCGCACTCCAACGAGGTCTTCCGGGTCCGTCTTCTCGTTGGCTTCTCCAGGCCGTTTCCGTGCGGTGGTCGATTTGTTCCAGCATCTCCAGTGTCTCCAGCATCTCCACTTCCGAGGACCAGCTGTGCGCCTCTAAATATAGCCAATGGTAGAGACCAGCAAGGCACGTACTGAGTAGCCAGTCGACTCTTGGGTCTTCTGTGACAGTAGTCGTAAACTACTCGTAGTAGCGCTAGAGTTGGGCGAACGACGTTGTAATAACCGTCTTTGAATAACACTTTTAGTCAACTCGATCTGATAAGCTTAATCTGACGACCACGTACAAACAACAACTACAACATCATCATCACCAATATCACTGCCATCATCTCATTGCACCGCAGAGTCGAGATGGATACCTATTTCGTGGACGGCCAGATGCCTGTCGAGCTTACTAGTTGCAACGCTAATCGCGCGGCTAAACGTTGAGGCTGGGAGCGAGCGGATGAGGCGCTTGTTGCCGTGGCAACAATCCTGACGGCTGTGTTTTTGTTCGGCCCGCGATCCTGAAGACAGCAGCCATGTTGTTTCAACAAACAACGGCATCAGCATCTCTACAGCCAGACATTCCTTAGTATATGCTTGCAATTTTACAGCAGTGGCCATGGGGAAGATCGAGCCGCCGTTTCTCTACGACCCGCCATCTCTCTATCCCAAGTCCGCACAGGTTGCTGACTTCAACCCCAAGGCTGTTACGCTGAACAGCTGGGCTCCTCGGCCGCAGAAGCCAAAGAAAGATGGGCCCTTGGTCAATTTCAACCAGCATCCGGACTCGGTAACTAACATTGCTCTTCTGCTTATATGTTTCAGCCTGGAAGAAATCTAACATCTGAACCTGCTAGTACGCGGTCCTTCCAACCGGAAGAAAACCCATCACAAATATGAGCCCGAATATTAAGAAATACGTCAAGTATGCTCGAATTTTCCAGCTTGTTTTGCGAGCTTTAACCCTCATTGGGGTTATGGGAATGCTCTTCTGCGTTATCTGTATCAACAACACGACAACCCAGGTAGCATGGATTATCCGGGTAGGGGTAGGTTGATGCTGCCTTTTTTTATATATATTCAACATTTTCTTTATCATCCACCGCCTAACAACCCTATAACTAGCCCGCGGTTTCAATGGTGCACACGATCTACGCGGTTTTCCATCTTTGTCGATCTGCTACCTCCCGTACGCCTGGTTCCACGGCAAGTTACATGCTCTTTGCAGCAGTACTTGACGCTGGCCTGGTTCCTTTCTACGTATTCACTGCCTTAATCTCGCGAACGGAACATCAATCGAAAAGTTATGGTTGGAAGACACTGTTTGGAAACGACAATGCCAATGCGAAGATCATCTATGCCACGGTGCTCATTGCCACAACGGTTGGCGGGTTCCATATCGCGTCGTTGATTGTGGATATCTATCTGGCGGTGGTGTTCCGCAAGATAACCAAGTTGCCACCAGACATGAACCCGTTGGAAGATAACTTAACTGCCCGTCCGCATAAGCGCACCAGATCTGAGATAGCCGAAAAGCATCTTAGCCAGAGCACAATTGGCTCATCTGAGACGGATCCATACAACACCATCCTGCCAGCTACTCGCACGGTGCCATTTGCGCACACAAGGACCGATTCCGGAGTGACTCTCACGGGCACCCAGCCCCACAAGCACGGAGATGATCGGTCGTCATACTACTCTGCTAAGTCGCACCGTCACTCGCGTTCTGATCTCCCAAGCCAGCAAATTCGCCAGTATGAGGAATCTAGTCGCCCCAAAACACCCATTTCCCGCACTACGGTCAGGGGGAGAGGAAACGGTTCATCCAGGCCCCAGTCTGCTGTCTTCCATACTCCGCCTCCCACCGCACAATCCCGACCATCGTCTGTAGATATTCAGAACCGTGGTCCAAGCGTATCTTCTAACTGGGAGGCGTATCCTTCAAATCCTCCATCACCTGAGCTGAACGCTCAAGAGGCTTCGCCATTCAGAGATCCCGTCGGTAATCCAGCGCTGGACAATGAAGATGCAATCTGGGATGATAATTTCGAGGGAGATGATGACCTGATTCAACGAAGCGGTACTGTTCTACGACACCGAGGAGTATACGCTGCCGTAGATGACGACGACGACGATGAAGACGAGGCAATCCTTAATCCCAACGGACCAGAAAATATGTTCGGGTATCAACAAAGCCAGGGCGAGCGTTATTATTCCAAGGGCAAAACTGAACAGTTCAATCACAATTCTGGTCTGGAGGTGAACCCACTGTCCATGAATCCGCCAACTCCCCGCCCATTGGATCCAGAGGAAGAGAGCAAGGAAGCTGCTCGAAGCGATGTCCGTCGCGAGGTACTTTCCAACCTTCCAAACCCATCTGCCACCCCTTCTAAAGCTACACCTGGTAGCAAGTCACGCTCGTACGGGGAACTTGCAAAGAACACTCCGTCCCCTGGTAGCAACAAGAAACTGTCATCCCGCTGGAGACGTAAGAGCGGCCGAGTGTCAGCTTACGAGTCTCTCCGAGGAGAGACTGATGACGCTGATGACAACTTTGAGTCGCCTATCGGCAAAGGCGAGACTGACCGCAAAGGACGAGTTGTTAGCAACACTGGCATCGACCTTGGCCCAGATCTAGGTTCCGGCTCGCCAGGGTACGGAAATTATCTAGCCGGCTTGGGAGTCGGCCGCCGTCGTGAGGTTAGTGGGAAAGTTGCAGAAGAAGGGAGGGGTGGTGACCTCATTCAAGATGAGAGTGAATCATCCCCGTCCAAGAACAAAGGAGGCCATCAACCTTCAAAATCGAAGGAAATTAAAGCTGCGGGCTGGGCACGGTGGAAGGGTTTGTGAGGGACTGCGGTCCGGTAGGTAGGGGTGAGATGGTGAGAAGGAAGGGGGAAAGAGATGCAAGTCCCCGAGGTTTGCCGTGGATATCTGCAACGTCTTGATACTTGCTTTGACACATGTTTCTTTTTATATCTCCTACCATGTTTTTTTTCTTTCTTTTTTCCTTTTTTGATATTGATGTTCGATCATGACAGGGTTAAGTATGATTTTCGGCCGGACGAAGATGAGAAGTGTGGGGAAGCGAAGGAGGAAGAAGGGGTTACAGATTTCACAGATGCTTGATGCTTGACGGTTAACGTGTTCGATGACGCTAGGATGCCAGGTACGTGTTTGGATGGATCGTTTATGAGGAGTTCGAGGGTGCCGACCATAGTTACTTCATACTTGTTCTCTACTTATTAACTATACACCATAGTTGTTTCTATAACAAATTGATTGTTGAACCAGAATGATATTGTCCCAGAAGTATTAACTGTGGGTCAGGCCTCTCAGGCCACCATCAAAAGATCCCAGCACTGCCATGCCAGACGTATTGGGACGCAACCAACCTCCTCATCGCCTGCTGCTGCATGATCGTATTTTTCCTCTACATGGCTTGTTTTGTCTCTCTCTTCCTCGGGGGACCTGAAAAGATAAGCATCGTTCCTTGTGGATGTAAACCTATCCCAGCGCAGCTACGGGCTGCTTCCTCGTAACGACATTGCTGTCTCTCTGCGCCTACATGTACATGCATCTCCACGCCTATCCTTGTCCCCTGGGATGGGTTATACAGAATAATCACAACAGACACACATCCATGCATGTACACGCTGATGTACGCTCGGCATCTCTTGCATGGCCTCCTGCAGTCAGCATAAACTGAGAAGCTGTCCGTGATCCTTGATATTCGGGCCCTGGATGAGGCCTCCGTCAATTAAACGTAGTTAGGAGGTGCATGGTCCGGCAGTTCATTCTGTCAGGCGTCTGTCTGGCCTCTCCTCTGCGGGAGAGTTTCGGTGGCAAGGTCAGCAGAGGATTAACAGCGGAGAAATATCGAGCTGTAACCTAGCAAGGCAGGACGAGGAGCCGCCCTCTGGTTTGCTGTCTGGCCTTGCTCTGGTCTGATGCGGCTGCTCAGAATGCGACTCCGCCTTGAGCCTTGAGTCACAGAGAGACGGAGACAGCTGGATGGCCCCGATCCTCAGCAGGAGGAGGAGCCTGGAGACCAGCCAGATGGAGACGTGGGAGCTCGATATACGAGGCGGCTTTGCTCTCTTCTGTGCTATTGGGTACCGCGATCCCGTAGCCAGAAATAGATACAAGCGTTCGGCTTGCCCTTGAGGCTGGGAGGAACACGTCGTACCCAACGGAGGTACTCCGTTTAGCGATGACTGTGTCGAAGGAGTCGGCCTGCTTTCTTTTGCTTTTTGCTGGCCTGTAGTGTTTTGATAGATGCGGCTTCGTCATGGGACGGTAAAGCTGCGTGTTTGACGGGGCGTTATGAACAACAAGGCTGACGGGTTGATATGCGCCTCGATCAAGTACACGGAGGTCCCGGGTACTTTGCCTCTGCTGCCGAGCATCGAAGCCGGAAGATAGCAAAGCTTGTACATGTACACCGCACTTTTCAACAGGAAGGTTGCAGGATAGTGAAGAGCTTGTTCACACGAAAAAGAAAGGAGAAAAAAAAAAAAAAAAGAGGAGACGCAGGTGCCTTTGGGAGCTGAAAAGGGGTGTGTACCCATGGTTTGCTTTGTATGCGCCGTTGAAAGGCAAGATTGCCTTTTTCTCTCGAATGGTAAGACATGGTAATTTGATTCTATGTGCTGAATACTTGGAACGTTCATTTTTTTGAGTATTTTTGAGTATTTTTTCTCGTTTTGGTTCTAAAAAAATAAAAAGGATAAAGAAAGGTAGGGAGATGGAGAGCGTATGCAAGTTGCTCAGAGACATATAGACGAGAAGACAAGCGGTCGGCTATGTGCAGATCTAATAGACGTAATATGAACAGAAAGGATATATATAGGCAGAGGAAAAGGGAAAGAGGTTGTACCAGCAGCAGACAAAACAGCTTATGTGCAGGCAAGATATGTCAGAGAAAAGAAAACCATCGAGGGGTGAGAGTGTAGTCATTAGTGTATCCAGGCCGGACAGGTGGCGGGTATGAGAGAAAGGGTTGATAAAAAAAAATTACAGGGAAGTAAAAATGAAGGTGTTTGTTCTCAGAGGGTAGTCTGAGGTGCCTGCACCTCCGCGTGTGTCACGTTTAGGAGACGATGTACTGCTTGTCCTTCTTGATCTGCTCAATGACCTCGATTGGTACATTGATGGCGGCAGCAGCGATGTCTGAAGGAGTAAGGGCGAGCCATTGGCTGAGGGAGACGTCAGCGACACGGTCGGCCTTGTATAGTTCAAGGTAGATAAGCTCCTCGGTCTTAGAGGTGTTCTCAATATAGTGGCCAGAGTTGTCTGGGAAAACACCGGCATCACCAGCGGTGAAGTCGAAGGTTCGGGCAAGACCACCACCGATGTAGACAGTAGCACGGGCGTTTCCGCTGTGGAAGTAGAGCCACTCCTCAGCCTGTATGATAAATGGTTAGATGAGATTGAAGTAGGGGTAAAAGCATATAAAGATAAGCTTACAGTTGGGTGCCAGTGAAGCTCGCGCATGCCACCAGGCTTTAGGCGGACAACGGCACAAGCAATGGTCTTGGAGACAGGGAAGTTCTTCGAGTCAACAATTTGGATGGTACCACCACCACCGGGAACCTGGATTTCTGGAGCATTGGAGATATGGAAGGTGTAGGAGCTGTTGCCAGTGAGAGCGCCCTTGCCACCTTCGACAGTTTTGGTGCTAATGGTAGAGTTGATGAGGGCGAGGTCGGGGTTGTAGGTCTTGTCGAAGGTACTCGGTGGGACACCGAAGTTCTTGGCCAGAACGTCCTTTGGTGTGTGTGAAATCCAGTCGGCAACCATGAAGGTGGTTCTAAGAAGCAGTTAGTCGCATGCGATTGACATTAAGGGATTGCTTAAAAGCATACCCGACACGGTCGAAGTCACCGTCATCGAAGATCAGCAAGATCTCGTTCTCGTCCTCGAGTCCCTGGAGAGAGTGAGCAGCTCCCTTGGGGAAGTAGTACATATCACCAACTCCGAGCTTGTCGAGCTGGAACTGGCCATCCTCAGTGACGGCAGATATTAGGAATGAACCAGCGTAGATGTAGGCCCATTCAGCCTAGAAGATAAAAGTCTCAGTATACAATTGTCGTCTGATACAGGTTGCAAAAAGGACGAAAGATGAAAATGGGTTGAACATACAACTCTGTGCCAGTGCATCTGTCGGATACCGCCTTTAATCAAATGGACTTGGGCACCGGCGATGTCATGACTGGTGTAGAATCCTGGATGACCTGCTCACGGATCCAACCGCCATCCCACCAATCCGTTGTCTTGGATAGGGAGAAACTCCATTTCATGTTGGGAACAAGGCCATTGTCAGTTGCTGGCTGACCGCCGATATTGCTTGGATTCTGGAGGTCAAGCTGATTGTTGGTACCACCTGACATTCGAAATCAGCAAAATGACCTTCTGCAACGTTGGTAGGGTAAGTGAAGGCTGGAATATCATACCAGAAAAGACAGCTCCCTTTCCGCTCTCCTGGATGGGTTGGCCAGGAACTCCGCCCTTAGGAATGGGGATAGTAGCATCTGCTATGGCAGCAAGCGCGGCCACCAACACTGTGCTGTACTTCATTTTGTGTGCGTATGTATGTATTTCCGGTGCGAAAGACTCTCCCAACTTTTTGAATTGCGTCAACGCAAATGAGATGAAATCCCCCGTTTGAACCCCCGACGGTCGATGGGTGGTTGGAAGGAGGTTGGATAACTTGTTATCCTCAAAAAGGAGTGGATATGAATTCTGATCTACAGAACTGTTGTTGACGGGCTGTAGGAGTGGTTATTTATGTAAAATCTGTTGGCAGTGGAAGGAAGATAAATATATATATTTAGCCTCCGTATTGAACGTGGCTAAGGCTAAGGCCACTGGTATCCGCCAGGCAGGGCCTATCATGCGCCTAGCTACGCTCCCCCCTCTCCACCCTGGTTCCTCTACCAATACCATTCTTGGTCTCTGGTGGTCGGATTGAAACAGTATGTCGGCCCGCGGAAACGCTGCTCACAGCTTTTGGCCCAGAGCGGCCGAGAGAAGGCCAAAAGATCGAAGGGAAAAGCAAAGATAGCCAGGGAAAGAAGAAGAAGCCGAGTGCTAAGGAAGACCAAGTACATTCAAGAGCAACTTCGTTGCGAGGAAGAATCGTATGAGACACCTAATGTTTGTCTCATTAAATCAGCCAGAAAGGAAAAAATTGGAGCATAGAGCTCTATTTCGGACCCTGTTGGAGTTTGTTCCTTTTTTTTTTTTTTTTTTTTTTTTTGCAATGCAATCCTTTTTGGTGCTTTTTTCTTTTTTGAGGATGTTCCTTCTACAGCTTTGCTTTTTTTTATAATCACTTTGCTTCTTTTTGCCCTTTTTTTTGCATCCCATGGGGATAAACTAGGGGTACCCGTACGGGGGTGGCAGACTCGGCTTACATCGAAGTTTGTGGCGGGGTCGTTAGGCTCAAGCTTTAAAAAGTCTGCTGTTTCAACTTTATCCCATTCAATTTCGGTTCCACATTTTGCTGGAGAGGTTCCTCCACATGGTTGGCAAGCGGGCTATAGATAGCACGCTAAGCCAGGGACTTAGCCTCCACCACAGTCGTCTCGGACAACAATCTCAGTTTGATTTGCAGCGAGGTTACGACTCCACGTGATGTGATGCCACGGCCTTGGAGGTTGCTCAAGGGCCTTCTCTAGCTTCTAGAAGGATGGTGATGCCTGATTGTTACCTACATGTGGTGTGCTCCAGCCGACTTGGATATTGATGGAAATCGAGTCAATCAGAATAGGCCAGTTTCGGCCAAGGGCATATCTTCAGGCGTCAGAGGTAGAAAGCAGATGCGTGAAGGATAGCTATGATCGTCTCCCGCGTCTACACTTACCACAAAGACCTAAACTCCGCTTCTCCGTCTGTAAGAGGATGGCTCCGTATCTTTGACTGAGGAAAATAATGAATCATGATCAGCTCCCCAAAGGTAGTGTTACGCCTATTTTCCGTTTAGAGAACAAGCGTTTGCACTCACAAGAACACGACCGACAAAGCAAACACGACACAACCCGAGAATAGCGTCTAAAGAAGAACTCGGAATTGCTGCAGTTCGGGAGTTCATCCCTGGTCTTCCCGTCTGCTGGTCAACGTCAACGAGAGTTGGTCAAGGGGAACGAAGAAAAGCGCCGTGGGAATCCGTTCGGTCGGCTGGTTCGGATCATCCACCAAGACTGCCTGAGTCAGTACTCCGTATGTAAGTATATAAGAAGGGCGGACTCCTTGGTTCTTGGAAGCTCACCAGGTTGCTCTGTGTATTTTCTCTTGTTTTTTTTTTATCTTACTCTTCTCCTTGCTGCTTCTGTGCATGAAGGCCAGTCAGATTATACTTGAACCCCAGCCTGGGGGTTCTGGGCGCCACTTGGCGACGTCAGCCAATGCTTCAGAAGCTTCGGTG
>NW_003456426.1:2012420-2013694 GCF_000151425.1 Trichophyton rubrum CBS 118892 | reverse complement strand
CAATCAACCCCCCATCCACATCAACTTTTTTATGCCTCTTCGTCGTCAGCTCCGTCGCCCCGGCTGCTGCTGTCTTTGCTGTCTCTTTGCTGTCTTTTGCTGCTGTTTTGTTTCGCGACGTTGGAAGAAACGAAGAAAAAATAAGAAATACGCTAAACCCAAAATAGAAATCACGTGGTCACTCGAGGCTCAACCGAAAATAAAATAAAACACGAAAGATATAAAAAAAATTAAAAAAGTAAAGACAATAACAACAAAAAAGCAAAATAATAGAAAAAGCAAGGATAATACGAAGTTACAAAAGACGGATTCTTCAGCTTAACTAACGAACACCAAAACAGGACTTGCATCATCATACTCATTTGGGGCTTGAACAAATCTTGACTGTCTGGCAGAGAGATCGCGGGATGGAAGGGGACAGCGACGGACCGTGCAGTGAACATCGTGTAGCTGGTCAGCGGGAATCTCACCGTCAGCAAGGCCAAATTCTTGCTACAGCATCCCAGAAATGATCCTCGCCGCCCGATGATCAAACAGAGAAGATGCTCGTTATCTGACCTTACCCTGGGCGAACTGGAAATTAGCCTGCCCTTGCTCGGATCTGCCTGTTCAGTTGGCGAACAGAGAGGTCGTATCGGGAAGGGAAAATTATCCACCAGTAAGGGGATCTCCTGTTTCCACCTTCTCTCCTTCATGGCCCCTGGAACGAGTCTGCCCTTCCCTCATCCCTCCCTGCCACGATTCCCTGATCCTTGACCCAACCTCGTTCTCCTGGTCAAGAGATTGACCTATGAAAGTCAATCGATACGAACGGCTGCAACATTCCTCACTCGGGAAACTGTTATCCTTCATTTCTCCTTCATAGGATGGGATAATGGCTCCAAACACCCTTCCCCTGTCCAGGAACCGACAAACTACGGAGTTCCGCCTGGCTCAACACCATGTCAACGATGGGAGCTTCTGCACCGACCTTTTTTTATTTACGATGCCCTATCTTTTGTTTTTGGTATCATGATGTGATGGCCTTTTTTTTTAGACCACCATCAGTAAGACGAGGGGTGACGATAGACGTGCGCAAAGTTTCCCCATGGAGTCAGTGATACAGTGTCCAAGAAGCTGTGGAAAACCGTTAGCGATGACCAGGGAACGCGCAGTGCATCTGCATCCGGCCTATACGATTTGCCTACATATATATCTACATATTTTTAACTATGCGGATGACTGTATGATCAGCTTGATCTGTGGGACCATCAAGACACTCTGGATACTGGCGG